>NW_027205048.1:3367500-3650000 GCF_024711535.1 Dipodomys merriami
ACAATATAAATAATACTGTCTTAATTTCCTTGTTTTAGGAGTTTTCTTGTCTCAGGTTTTTATGGTAATACATGCTATAAACAGACATTGCAATTCTAATACATAAACATAGGAGATCTGTTTGTACTTCAGAGCATGAACAATATAGCAGAATTTTCACATCTTTTGTCACTTGATAAACATGGGAGATCTATTGTCAGCAATTTAATCTGTCTTTCCCCCCATAAGTTTATATTTCTATCCCTTTAGTGCACTCTCTCTCTCTTCTCCAGTGCTGGCAATCAAATCAAGGCCTTTGCACATGTTACATAGATAATCTACCACTGAACTGTGTTTCAAGTCCACTTTAGCCCTTTTTCCAATGCACAGTCTCCTTTCTCATATACCAACATATGAGAAACATCTTTGGGGCCAGTGAACTTTAATCTTATTAAACAATCTTTGTGGTCAGCTTTTTTTTTTTTTAATTTTCCCACTCCCTCCTATTAAATCTAACATACTTGATGCCTTTAAGAGTTTACACCCATAGAATTTGGTGAACATCTGCCACATTGACCAAGTCTTGTTTTGGGACTTTGGTATTACCCTAGAACATTCTTAGCCCTTGTTGCTATTTTGGCATATAACAGTTTGACTGACTTGCGAGATAATTGGTCTTAATTACTTCTAAGTCATTGGTTACCTCAGAAATATTGTCTTCAGGAAGGATATAATCGTTTCTTAGCATGCTAGTCAAAAGATATAAGTAAAAGCAAAAGCACATGATACTCTACACACTAATATTAGAGTGTAGATTTCCTTTAACTTAAATTCTACAAATTTCTTTTTTTTTTATTATGAAAATACCATACAGGGAGTTACAATTACATGGGCAAGCTAATGAGTACATTTCTTTCTTTCTTTTTTTTTTTTTTTTTTTTTTGGGTCATGGGGCCTGAACTCTGGGCCTGAGCGCTGTCCCTCAGCTCTTCAGCTCAAGGCTAGCGAACTACCACTTGAGCCACAGCGCCACTTCCAGCTTTTTTCTTTTTGCTTATGTGGTGCTGAGGAATCGAACCCAGGGCCTCATAAATGCAAGGCAAGCGCTCAACCACCGATCCACCTTCCCAGCCCTAATGAGTACATTTCTTATCAAGCATTGTTGCCTCCTCTTTTGTTTCCCCTTCCTATTCTACAAATTCTATACACTGTTAACCAGTGACAATTTTGACTTATTAGATCATCTGTAGTATCTAATAACTTTTGTTTAAAATAAGGCCATATGATAAAAACAATTTTATTCAGCCTGTTGCCTTTGCCTTTGCCTTTGCCTTTTCATTCCCTAGACCAAACTCTAAGATAGCTTCCCCAGAAGTTTTCACATGGGCTCCTTGAGTGTGCAATACATCTATTATAACACAGTAATACACTGTACTATAATTATTTAGTAAGTTATTTGACCCTCACCCCCTCTTACAACTACTAAATTGCTAATATTTTAGGGCTAGGGATTCTGTTTCTTGCAGTCTAATACCTGCTTAATTGTAGCACTTAATAGGTGTGAAATGATTGTTAATAAAGATAAATGAAACAGGGCACAAGTGGCTCAAGCCTGTAATCCTAGCTACTCATAAAGTTGAGATCTGAAGATCAAGGTTTGAAGCTAACTCAGGCAGTAAAGCCTGTGAGTCTCTATCTTCAATTAACCATCAAAAGAGCCAGAAGTAGAGCTGTGGCTCGAGTGGTGGAGTGCTAGCCTTGAGCACAAAAGCTCAGGGACAGCACACAGGACCTGAGTTCAAGCCCCAGACTGGCACCAGGAAAAAAAAAGAATTTAAGCCAAAAGTAAAAAATAACTATTAATGAATTGATTTATTAACTTAAAATTTTAAATTAAAATCTTAAAAATCTGAAATCACAATAGGGTACATGATTATTAAAATGTAGACATTGATATTTTTTTAGCAATACTTTTGTTAGTAATACTTAGAAAGCAAAGAAATGGCTGCATTTACAAATCAGTTTTGTTTTTGTTTTAGTTAAACCTCCTTTGCCTGAGTGAATGGCAAACCTATCAGCCAAGGAATTTAAACATCAGAATACATAGAAAGCAGCAGAGTTTTACAGGGATTAAAGGATGGGAATGGAGATGTAAGGAAAATGCTTAACCCTCTTTCCTGCCATGTGTTGGAAAAGCCATATGATTGTTTGGGGGAAACTTTAAAAATTCCAGCTTTAGAGGATAGGTTGTGGGTCTTTGTCATGGAAAGGTAATTCATGTTGTAGAGCTTAATCTTGTAAAAACTAAAATCATTTAGTAGGCCTGTAGTCATACTTAAATTTCTCAAGACTGAAAGATACTTGGCTATGGCTTTTATGAAACAAAGTATTTTAAATGTAAAATAAGTTTTGCTAAGTAAATAGATTTTTTTTTCACCACCTAGCCTCCTGAGTAGCTAGGATTACAGGTGTGAGCCACAGGTGCCTGGCTGACATTAAGGTCTTTGGTCTTTTTTGAATTGATTTTTGTACAAGGTGAAAGATAGGGGACAGGTTTCAGTGTTCTACATGTTGATATTATTTTCCCAGCACCATTTGTTAAAGAGGCTATCTTCAATGTGTGTTATTGACATCTTTGTTGATTAACAAAGATAGTTAATTGGAGAGATAAGAGTCTCATGTACTTTCCTCAACACCTAAACAGGCTGGCTATAAATTGTGATTCTCAGATCTCAGCATCCTGAGTAGTTAGGATTTTAAGGTATGAGCCATCAGCACTCAGCATCTGTAGATTTTTTAATAGCATTTTAAAATATGTGTTATTCCTCTTTTTATTCTATATTTTTCTATGTAGACTTTATTTTCTAAGAAGTAATTATTTTCAGAATGCTTGTTATATGGCACAGATAAAGCCATCTTTTGTATTTCCACTGCAGATTTCATAACCTTGAGGATACAATACAGTCTTACCAGTGTGCTTAAACTTACTTACTTACTTACTTATTTACTTACTTACTTACTTTATTTATTTATGCCAGTCCTGGGGCTTGAACTCTGGAACTAGGTGCTGTCCCTGAACTTCTTTTTGCTCAAGGCTAATAATGCTCTACCACTTGAGCCACAGCGTAACTCATGGCTTTTTTGAGTTGTTTACTGGAGATAAGAGTCTCACAGACTTTGCTGCCTAGGCTAGCTTTGAACTGTGCTCTTCAGATCTCAGCCTCCTGAGTAGTTGGGATTATAAGCACAAAACACTGGTGTCTGGCTTAATTTTCGTTTCAAATGGGGATATCTAACCAAAATTTCATTTTCTGTCTCAATAGTCTTAACTTATCAGTCATTGTAGATTATGACTGCCAAGGAAAAACTATTTTGAACATTAATCACCTTTCATTTACACCCTATCTTGCATTTTCTTTTTTTTTTTCTTTTCTTTTCTTTTTCTTTTTTTGTCAGCCATGGGGCTTGAACTCTGGGCCTGGGAGCTGTCCCTCAGCTCTTCAGCTCAAGGCTAGCGCTGTACCATTTGAGCCACAGTGCCACTTCCGGTTTTCTGGTGGTTTATTGGAGATAAGAGTTTCACGGACTTTCCTGCCCGGGCTGGCTTTGAACTGCAATCCTCAGATCTTAGCCTCCTGAGTAGCTAGGATTACAGGCGTGAGCCACTGGCGCCCGGCTATCTTGCATTTTCTATAATCGATTCCTTTTTAACAAATGACTATCAAACATTAAGTAGGCAACGGAGACTATTCATTTAACATTCATAATATTTTTAACTCTTTCTGGGTGTGGCCTATGCTAGGTCCAGAGGGGCTCTAGCTTCAAGTTGCTCACCACCTGTGTATCAGCTATACCAGTGACAGACAAGCATAGGTAGGAGTAAGGAACAGTTTGTTAGAAGTTAGTAGAGGGTTATGAGTGAGACGTGACAAGTTAAATTTCAAGGTGAAAGCTTTTAGAAACCTCTCCTTCACAAATCTATCTTTGTAAGGGAAGCAGAACGAGAGTATTCTTCAAGTGGGAAGTTATAGCAACTGCCAGAGATGCTGCCAAACAAGTGTTGGATTTCACCAACCTAGAAAGACCTTACGTCCTGACGCAGTAAATACAGGATTCGTGCTTTTAGCAAGTTATTATACCTCTGAGAATTGCTTTAGAAATAAAAGCCAGTATCCTATAGTAATGGGGTTTGAACTCAGATCCTGACGCTCCTTAGGCTTGCTTGGTCTGCCACTTGAGCCATATCTCCCATCCTGCTTTTTCCGGATATTTTACAGAGTCTCACAGACCTTTCTGCCCAATCTGGCCTTGAGCCATGGTCCTCTTGATCTTCTCCTTGGATTTTGCTCTCTCAAATAAAGTTCTCATACAGTTTGATTATCCCCATGACTGTCCAAATTTGCTCTAAAATACACATCCCCTTTATTGTTTGTAAAATTAACTATTATGAAAATCACTTGTGATTTTTTAAAAAATCACTTTTCTACTTCATTATCACTAGTAAACACTATGACCTTACTGGCTTACCCTCTTTCAGTTTTAGCCTTTATGTCTGCAAGATTATTATGGAGATTATGTAGAGTTAAGTATATAAAGTAATTGAATCCAGTGGCACTTCAACCATTTTGCAATGGTCATTTATCTGATTACTCATAAGTTTGCACAGTTGGCTTTTACTGTCATTACACCCTGTACATCCCCTTACCCCCCATTTTTCTGAAATTTGCTTTTCTTTTTTATACATGTTCATCTTATGGGTTTTTCCTACTTTGATTATAACTGTACACCTGTTATCTAGGCATAGAGCAGACATGGATAGCTCCTTCTAATGATATGGAGGTGCAGCTAGCAACTATGAGGAGTTCTGTAATACAATTATATAGACAAAATCTTACAGAAACAAAGATGAAGGAGCTTTAAACTTCTGAGTGTATGAAGGAAGTAGATTAGATTTTAATTAGGCCTTCTAAGCATGCACGCACACACACCAGTCCTGTGGCTGGAACTCAGGGCCTTGGTCCTGATTTTTTGCTCAAGGCTAGCACTCTGCTCCTTGAACCACAGTTCCACTTTGGCTCTTGGTTATTAATTGAAGATAAGAGATTCACAGGCTTTCTTGCCTAGGCTGGCTTTGAACCAGATCCTCAGATCCCAGCCTAGCTAGAATTACTGGAGTAAGCCACCAGCACCTGGCTAGGCCTTGTATCTTCACTTAACAAAGAGAAGGAATAGTGTGCTAAGCAAAAAGATCTTTTTATTACAATAACAGGAAAAGATGTAAGTATATAAGTCACTGTACAGACACAAATATGTGCCTCCCTCCCTCCTCCTCCAGTTCTGACATAGTAAAAGAGTAAAAATAGTAGTCTTTTTTTACTGAATGTTCCACAGAATTAAAGCTTACCAAGCCAAGCTATTTTACTCATTGATGGTTCTACTACACTTCTAGATATAATGTCACCATTAGCTAAAGATTAAACTTCTCTTCCCCCTCCCTTGGTATATCCTTGACCAGGCAATGATTGCTATAAAAGAAAAGGCCCTTTTATGGTAGTGTACTTGGCTTTCATTCTACCACATATTTAAATATTTAACATGTATATCCTTTTTATTTAAAACTGAGATTTGAATTCGGGGTTTTGTAGTTGCTAGGCAAGTACCATACCATTTGAGCCATGTCTCTACCTCTTCTTGCTTTGGTTATTTTTAAGATAGTCTTGCCTTCTACCATGTCCATCCTGGACTATAATCCTCCTATTTATACTTCACACCAGGTCACCATACCCAGATTTTTTAGTTACGATGGGATCTCATAACTTTTAGCCCTGGCCTGCCTCAAGCCATGGTCCTTCCAGCTATTATACCTGTATGTATTTGACAAACAGAATGTCATGCTAACAATTTCTCATCCTGGATTGAATTCTCTGTTTCTATCACTCTTCTATCACTTTTTCTTCCCTCCCTTTCTCCCATCCCCTCTTTCTCTCACCTCCTCTTTTTTCTCTTTTCTGTACCTCTTCCTCTCTCTTCTAATCCCTTCTTCCTCTCTCCCTCCCACTGTATGACTTCCCTTCTTCCCTCTTGAATTTCAAATGGTTTGTCTTATATTTGGTAAGCCCTAAACCCTAGAGGTGCCCACAATGAATGCCACATCTGTGTTGTGTTTGAGAATATATAAACTCTTATGTAGCTGATGTTGATTGGTGAACAGAAGGGGAAATAACCTTTAGGACAAAGAGTTCAATCATAAAGCTACCTATTTTGCTGTTCCATTTTAAAAGAAAAATAAGAAAGCTAAACTGTTTTTATTTGTGTGTGTGTATTGGTACTGGGGCTTGAACTCAGAGTATAGGTGCTGTCCCTTAGCTTTTTCCTTGAATGCTGGCACTATACTTGCAACTTTTTTGTGGTTAATTTCAAATAAGAGTCTCTTAAACTTTCCTACCCCAGCTTTTCTTGAACCTAGATCCTCAGCTTTCAGCCTCCTGAATAGCCAAGATTGCAGGTTTGATCCACTAGAGACCAACTGTTTGGAATTACTTGTTTTAAAAATACCATTTTTCCAGAAGTAAAGCTGTAGCCCAAGTGGTAGAGTACTATCCTTGAGTACAAACCTCAAAGACAGCACTCAGGCCCTGAGTTCAAATTCCAGGACCAGCACCCAAAATTTTTTTTTCCTTTTTTCTCTTAACTTTTGTGACAGTATAATGAATCAAATTCATTTTGTGTACTGAAAATTGATGTAATTTTACATACTGAAAGTACAGTAAGACAAAGTGACTGTTTTGTAAGATTTAAGTGAAAGAAATGTTTAAAATGGAATTGAAATTAGAGGACAGTGAAAGAGGTGGATAGGATACTTCCTGAAGGGCTGGGAAGGTGGCTCAGTGGTAGAGTGCTTGCCTTGCATGCATGAGGCCCTGGGTTCAATTCCTCAGCACCACATAAACAGAAAAAGCCGGAAGTGGTGCTGTGTCAAGTGGTAGAGTGCTCGCCTTGAGCTGAAGATCTGAGGGACAGCGCGTAGGCCCAGAGTTCAGGTCCACAACCGGCAAAAAAAAAAAAAAAAAAAAAAAAAAGAATACTTCCTGAATGACATGAATTCATACTATCATTGGTAAGCCTTGTGGTGCTTATTTAGAAAGTACTTTAAAACTAGGCACCAGTGGCTCACAACTGTAAGCCCAGCCTCACAGGAAACTGATATCTGAGGATCACAGTTGGAAGCCAGTCCAGGTAGGAAAAATCTGTGAGACTAACCAGCAGAAGTGGAGTTGTGGCTCAAGAAGTAGGGTGCTATCTTGAGCATAAGAGCTTAAGAACAGCACCCAGGCCCCGAGTTCAAGGCCCAGAACCTGCATAAAAAGAAAAGTATTTTTAGTTAAAATTCACAAACCTGATGATAAAGGAGAGAGAAGGAAGAGTTACCTCAAAAGAAATTCTGTGGATAGATACAGACATAGATATATATGAGTACCAGGTGTATGGATACCAAATAATATCTGCACTAACCAAGAAAAACTTGCTTTACTACATAACTAACTGAGAGGAAAGCATTAGTTTCCAACAACCTTCACATTTATAAGGATTTTTTTTTTAAGGTACTAGGTACACATTGGGCAAGCAGCTGTGTGTGTAATCAAAAAAGTACTGGTTGGATTTAACATGCTGAGGGCATGTGGGTTCTTAAGAATGTCACACCTCCTTTATGCCAGTATATCAGAGTAAATGTTCTTAATACTAAATCTGATGTCACTGGCAGACTTTCCTCTTTATTGGAAGGATGATATGCAGAAGGGAGAATTTTTAAATGTATTTTTCTCTAGTGACCTGGGTGTTTTTATGAGTTTGTAAAGCTCTGGTACTGGAAAGTCCCAAGAAAGCTGAATCTGGATTTCATTTTGTCTCTTCAACTCTGTGTGATCTTGTGCACATTCCTGACATGTTACAAACAGCTTGTGTCTCTGAATGTTCAGTATCAATTTTCAGTGGTGAAAGCCCCAAAAGGAAACAGACTAGTTCTTCCATGCACAAACAGCTGGACAGTTGTGGATGGAATTAATTGCTGATATATATTGGCTGTGTTTTTCTTCTCTTGTCATTTCCTTTGCAGCTGTGAAAGTGAAGTTTGACTTGAAAACAGCTATTTCCAACAGTGCAAATACAAAGATGAGATGAGATTCTTCTAATAAATGTCCAACCAGTGCCTTAGAGTTGTTCAGATTAAGTGTGAGATGAGGAAGAGCAAAAGATAGCAGCAGGTGATTTATGATTACATATATGGTTAGAAAAATAATTAAACTAAGCACTTGGACTATGAAAGGAGTGTTTTTGAATGGCTAATTAAGCACATGGCAGGAGTGGCCTCATAATCCAACAAAGGCTATATCAATCAGCACTCCTTTCCTGGGACCCTGAAAGAGAATGTTCTAGGCCCTCTATCAAAAATACTAAATGCCCAATACTGCAGACTGATTTATTCTTTCAGTATGAGGGCATAACATTTGGTAAGAGTAATGTAACAACATTCTTCTCTAAAAATAATATTTTCTTGGTTTTCTCCCAAAAACCTTTTCCATTGCTTGTTTTAAATCCCCTGTAAATAATTACATTTCTTTTTGTACCTGCTAGGATATTTTAATCAAATAAATTTATCTTTGTTTCATGATTATGTGACTCAAATGAAAAATAACTATATCTTTGAATGTACATATACATAAAGTGGTAATATTGGCTAAAATCACTTTAAGCAATTATCAAATGCTTTAAGATAGTTTCAATACTGACAAAGATTTTTAGATAGACTTTGTGCATGTGTTCTATAAAATATTTTGTATGTAAGCTATCAGACTTTAAGATTCTTACCAAATGATTTGAAAGTATTTTTAATATATATTTTTATTGTAAAGGTACTGTACAAAGGGGTTACAATTACATGAGTGAGGTAATGAGTACATTTCCTATTGAGTATTGTTACCCCCTCCTTTGTTTTTTCCTCTACCATCCCTTTCCTCTTCACCTCCTCAGCTCCTCCCTCCCCCCCCAGTTGTAAATTCATTTTCAACATAGTGTCTTGTATTGAAAGTACTATTAAAATTTAAAGTATATAATATGCATATTAGTGATTTTCATTGAAAATTTGTAAGCCAACAGCCCTTGCGTTTGAAGGCAATGGTAATTGTTAGTTGGTAATAAAAATCATTGAACATGGACTTCATCAAACAATAATTCTATAGCTCAAATTACCATTTATTTCATTACTAGAAGCAGAACATTAAGAGAAAAGTAGGTAATTTGTTTGTCTTCATATTTGTCTCCAATAGAGTCCAAAGAAATGTACAGAATGAGGAGTATTTCTGACACTGAGAAATGTATAAACTGCTGTTGCTAAACTTAGAAGTTGGCACTTCCTTTATAGTAGTCTAACTTCCACCTAACATTGTATTGGTTGAACTACAAGAATTATTCTTGTGTTTTATCTATTTATTTTGTACAAAAAAAAAAAAAGAGAAATGTGTCTATAAGCAGGAAAGCTGATGTACAAACAAGAACTTGCCCTATTTCTTTGAGCAGGATTAACCAATTAATTTTGACTCTGAGGCCCTGGACAATGTTGTGGTGATGTTGATGTGCAGTTTGCACTCACTGAAATCTGACTGGGTGTGTTGTTTCCCCCAGAGCGGGCTCCACCCTTGCTCCAACCACACCAGTGAGGATATCTTGCTGTTTAAAACAAAGTTCACTTTTAGGGCAGCATTGCATCAGAATTGCCACACAAAAACCAGCTTAAGAAATGTACAGCAGCTTCATTTTTTTTCTGTAAGTAATGGATTGTCTGTTGTATTACTGATAACTAGGGGAGAAGCATAGAGAAAATAGATGGTTAATTTTGTACCAGCTGCTAGTAGCATGCAGTATTCTTTGGAAGAAACCTGTGGCTTTCTTACTCAACTAATTATTTTCTTTAATTATCTGGGTTTTTTTTCTTAAGATTATTTTTAACTGTCTGATGATGACATTAATAGTTTACAAGAAGGAAAATACTAGCAGTCTCACAACTGCTAATTTTTAACATAAAAGTGTTTGAGGTAGTGTTTTGCGCTGAGCTTTTTGGACCCTTTTATAACATAATCTGGTAATACTGCATTTCGAGACATCGTGGCATGAACTTTGTGTGTAAGAGTGGGTTCATTGAATTAAAAAAGGCAGCATCTAAAGAGCCTTTATTTCTGTCATAATGATGCTTTGTCCTGTTGCTGTTGAGTATTTGTCAGAAGAGTTGGAGCAGGCTGTAGCCCAAAGTTCTGTTCCATGCCTCGGCAGTTCCTGCAGTTCCGTGACTGTTTTCTCTCTAGAGTTTGTGACATGAATGGTAAGTCAAACTATAGGAGAATTATTGTTCAGTGAGGTCAATGTTCAACAATTTTTTCTTTGCAAAGGAGTCTGATTTTCCCTTCTCACATACTGGGGCTGTAACTAGGTTTTAAATGCCTGTGAAATGTTTGATTATTCAGTACCAAAATGGGCATGTACAGAGAAGGCTGAGTTTTGTGACATTTGTATTGAATGTTGTCTCTCTCTGTTTTGTGTTTATCGTACACTCTTTTAAAAGAGTAGATATACCCATCCAGTGCAATTTGCACAAGTTGACTTGCATTCAAACGTGAATGTTGAAAATGGCAGGTTTCTGTTCTGATTGCCAGGTGACATTTGTTTCATCCTTTTTGGTCTCAGATTTTCTGAAATTGTTTGCTTTGGTTTCCTCTTTGTAACTTAGTTATAATGTTATTTATAATCTTCTAACTTCACAAGTTGGTAAGAATGAAGTACAAATTAGGATCACAGAGAAAAGCTCTAGCCAGGGAATCAAGAGACTGGTTTACTTCTCTGTACTTAGTTAAAATTGAACCTTTTCCAATTGAGAAGGTCCTAAACCTCTTCAAGAAAGTATACATTTAGGGGCTGGGGGTTTAGCTCAGTGGAAGGGCGCCTGCCTGGTGTGCCTAAGGCCTTGGGTTCGGGCCTCAGCCCTGGGGAAAAAAAAATATACATTTATTTCAGAAACTTTAAAGGAAATGTATTAAAACTAAGAAGTTTAGGTGATAACTCAGAGTTAACTCTTACAAATGGTATAAAAATTAAAGCTTTAATTTAAATAAGTTGTGTATCTGAGTTTTTTTTTATTTTTTTCATATTTGAGGAGTAAATCTGGCTGTTAATCTTCTCATCCCAAAGCCTCCAGATTAAAATGAAGCCAGTCTCTACTTCCATTACTTGCTCAATGAAGTTTTTAATTATTTAACTTTGGATAAGTAGCTTTCAGACTCTTTTTCAATATAATGTATGTTAAATCAAGATCCAATACAGACATGTACCATTGAGTCTCTGAAATAAGTTCTCCTAGAAAACAGACAAGAAGATGTGTTTCAGCATCCTGCTATTCATTTTGTTCAAGTTTTTTTCAGTTGTTCAAAGGAGTTACAATACGGAAACCTACCCCTGCATATATATGTTTGATCATGTATATATGCATATAGCCCTGTATCTTTTCATGTAGGTATATATTTTAGTCTAACTTTCACATATAAGGGAAAACATGAACCCTTTTTCTCTCAGAGCCTGAGAGAATTTTTTTCCAAGTCCATCCATTTCCCTACAAATAACAATACTCTTCTAGTGGATATATATATATATATATATATATATATATATATATATATATATATATATAATGTGATTTTATATATATATATATATATATATAATCACATTTTTTAAATCTTTTTATTGGTTGTAGGGTTTCTGGGCTGTTTCCATAACTTACTTTTGTGAATAATGCTTTATTGATCATATGTCTCCAGGTGTCCTGACTTGGAATCTTCTGATTAAATTCCTAAGAATGGCATTACTGGATTATAATGTAGTTTTGTGTTTAGTTTAGTTTTTGTTGGTTGTAAGGCTTGAACTCAATGCTTGGATGCTGTCTCTGAGCTTTTTTGTTCAAAGGTAGTAGTCTACCACTTTGAGCTGCAGTGCCACTTCCGGTTTTCTCTTGTTAACTGGAGATAAGTCTCATGGACTTTCCTGCCAGGCTGGCTTTGAACCATGATCCTCAGATCTCAGCCTCCTGAGTAGCTAGGATTACAGCTGTGAGTGAGCCACTGGTGCCTGGCAAGAAATTTGTTTACCTTTTTAGGGGGGGTGTGGGTTCAGTCATAGGGCTTAAACTCAGGGCCTGGACACTGTTGTTTATTTAATGTATCTGAATACTGCCTTTCATTGTGATTGTACTAGAAACATTCCCAACAGTGGTGTATTAGGGTTCTTTTTCCCCTATATCTTTGTTAGTATTTGTTGTTCATATTCTTGAAGATGGCCATTCTAAGTAGAGTGAATGGAATGGTTTTTTTATTTTGCATTTCCTTTATGGCCAGGGATGTTGAACATTTATTTCTTCATATATTTTTGGGTCATTTGTATTTCTTCTGAGAAGTGTCTGTTTATCTCCTTTGCCCATTTATTAATTGAGTTATTGATTCTTTAGGGTTTTAATTTTTTAGCCCCGTGTATATTCTGTTACTAGACCCTTTTTAGTATATAGCTGTTAGGTTTTAAAGAAGAGAGTGCTGAGTAAGAACCACACCACCCACGTGGTATTCAGGTAAGGGGTAGGTTTATTCATCGTTCTGGCTGGCACCAGGCCATGTTAGCACTCTAGGCGGCTGGCCCTGGTCTAGGCCTTATCTAGGGTAGAGGCAGGAAAAGGTGTGGCCACATTGAATCCAGATGTGACCTCAGCGGATGCAGATGTGACCTCTTCCAGGTGTGCCAGTTGCCTAGGTAATGCAGGTACTGGGTGGAGACTGCTTCCAGGAGGGTGGAGTCTGCTTGCCAGCCAGGAGCAGACCTTACAATAGCTAGCAAAGATTTCTGCTTCTGGGGGGTCTTTAGCTTAGTGACTATATCCCTCACTGTGCAGAAGCATTACAGCTTGATGTCATCCCATTTGTCAACTCTCATATTTGCTGAGCCTCTGGAATTTTAATCAGGAAGTTCCTGCCTATACCAATAAATTCTATTTTTTTTCCTCTACTATTTTCTCTAGTAGTTTCAGAGTTTTTAGGTCTTAAAGTCATTGATCTACTTTGAGTAAATGAATTAGTACAGGATGAGAGACAGGGATCCAATTTCAGAAATCTGCAGGTGGGTATCTCTTTTTTCCCACCACTATATGTTGAAAAGACTATTCTTTATTCTAACGTGTATTCTTGACTCCTTTGTAAAAAAAACAATCAGATGGCTATAGGTGTGTAGGTTCATTTCTAGATCTTCTAATCTGTTCTGTTGGTCTTAAGATCTGTTTTTATGCCAGTACCAAATAGTTTTTGTTATTATGACTTTGTAGTGTAATTTAATTTGAAGCCTGGAATGTGATACCTCCTTCATTGTTTGGGGGTTTGTTTTATCTTGTTTTTTGTTCAGAATTGCTTTGGCTGTTCAAGTCCTTTTGTTCTTCCATATGAACTTTTAAATTGATTCTCATCTCTGGAGAATTATATTGGTATTTTGTTGAATAATATTGCATTTAATTTGTAAATCACCTTTGGCAGAATGGCCATTTTCATGATATTCTGCCAATCCATGAATATGGGAGATGTTTCCATCTCCTGGTGCTGTCTTCAATTACTTTCTTCTAAACTTGATAAATTTCATTGTAGAAGTCATTCATCTTGTTAGTTAAAGTTGATTCCCAGGGGTTTGGTTGTTTTTCTTTGTTTCATTTTGATTTGATTTTTGTTTGTTTGTTTTGTGTTGGTTTAGGGCCTGGTATTATCCCTGAACTTTGTATCATCTTTAGTTGTACAAAGGAATTAACCATTCAACAGATCCATTTATGAATACAATGCATCTTGATTAATATTACTCCTTTCATGTTCTTCCCCACCTCTCTCATCGCTACCCCTCCTTTTTGTTTTTTGTTTTTTGTTTTTGTTTTTGTTTTTGTTTTGAGCCTATTATGAATGGAACTAGTCTACCTCTCCATCTGCCTATTTGGGGTATCACAGAAAAGCTACTGATTTTTGTGTTTTTTTTTTTTTTAATCCTCTACTTTGTTGAAGGTGCTTATCAGCTCTAGGAATTCTGACATTGTTGCCCTTTTTTTTTGATAGTCTTTCTGATAGCCATTCTGACTAGTGTGAGATTAAATTATATTTTCATCTACAATTGGAAAGCAAGTGGGTTTTGATTTACATTCCTGTAGTGGCTAAAGTCATTGGACCTTTTTTTTTTTTTTACAAATTCCCTCCTTCTGTTTTTCTCTTTTATTTATTTATTTTATTTTTTGTTGGTCATGGGGCTTGAACTCTGGGCCTGGGTACTGTCCCTCAGCTCTTCAGCTCAAGGCTAGCATTCTTACCACTTGAGCCACAGCGCCACTTCCATGGACCTTTTTTCATGTTTTGACTTATTTGAACTTCTTTTGAAAAAGTGTTTGTTCAATTCATTTGAGCATTTTTTGATTGATATTTCTTTTGGTGTTAAAATTTTTAGCTCTTAAAATATTCTGGATATGAAGCACCTGTTGGCAATTTGTCCCATTTTATAAACTGTCCTCTTTACGCTGATAATTATTTCCTATGCAAAAGTTTTCTAATTTTATGTACTTGGATTTATAGATTCTTGCTTGTGTTTCCTAAGCTATTGTGGTCCCATTCAGAAAGTCATTGTGTGATGCATGTGCTTCTCCTGTGTTTCATTTCAGTAGTTCCAAAGTTTCAAGTCTTACATTAAAATTTTGTATCCTTTTTCAATTGGTAAGAGATGTAATCTAGCTTCCCTCTTCTACATGCAGATATCCAGTCTTTCTAGGACCATTGCTTGAAAAGGCTGTCTTTTTTTCAGTGTATGTTTTCAGCACCTTGTCAAGAATCAAGTGCCTAAAGCTATATGAATCTGTTTATGTTCTTTGTTACCCAAGCTCTTCTCATTTATAGTCACACAAAAGAAGCTTCTAATCTGCCACCTTACCCAGAAGGCCTACCTCATTCTAAGAGAATGTTTAATACCAAACAGTACTTCAGTAAGTATGGATATGTATACTATAAATTGATCATTCCTTTTTTGATGACAATCTGGATTATTTTCAAGTTTATTTCCATGCCCATTCTATCAAATATACTTTTGCTTTCAGTCCTATTTTAGGACAGAACCCAGGAGGCAAAGGCTCTTGGGATGATAGTGCTGTGTGGAAATGGGGATCTTTCTCACCTACTTGTCTTTATCTGATTAGGCCATGCATAGTAGGCCTCAGTGTTATAGTCATGGTTAGTGGATAAGAACTTCTCTGGAAGGGAATATTGCTCGGAACAATAGTGAAAGAATGTTGGTTTCAAAGTCAGGCAACTTGAGTTGCCTGTGTGAGATAGTATTGTAAGCAGGTCATCTAACCTTCATCCTCAGTTTACTATCTACAGCGTAGATTTTGAAATAGATTAATTCTGATGTTCCTTTCAGCTGAACATTTATATAGTATTTTTGTGGGAATATTTATTTAAGCTATATAACCCAAATTATATGAAATTTATGTTGTTTCAATTAAGAACATATGGCATGGTCTGCAATTTATTTAACCTTTATTTTACAGAAACTAACCTTTAAAAAAAATAATACTCAACAGTATAAAACACAGTCCAAGAAATAAAAGCTACTGTTTTGTTCAGGAGAAAATTGTGATGTTTGCTTTTAAAATGGATCCTTGTAATTTTCAGAGTCCAGGCTATTCAGTGCTAATCCTAAGGCTTTGAAATTTGGCTGTAACTTTTGTGTTTAAAATATTTTCATAGTTTAGCTCTCTAATCCATTTCTTGTTTCTTTGAATGCTGAAATTGATGTTACTTGACATTATTCTGAGGACTAAGCAGCCTTAGAAATGACTTGTACCCTTTACCTTTATCCTGCCAGCAGAGTTATAAAGTTACACAGCAAAGTTATAAAGTAACAAAAGAAGGAATTTTTGCTGAATCATAGATTGCATGTTTGGCATTACCTTTTTCACAATTTTAATCTCAAAATTTAGTCAAATGACAGCTGTCCTAAAAGCAAGTGGCATGAGAACGTCATTATTTGCATTTTGTGATTATAACTGGAATATAAAAAGACATTTTCTTGGCCTGGAGATAGGTGAGGTCTGTGTGTTTGTGTGCTGATTACCCTAGTTTCTTTTTTTTTTTTTTTTTGTCCGGTCGTGGGGCCTGAACTCTGGGCATGGGCGCTGTCCCTCAGCTCTTCAGCTCAAGGCTAGCACTCTACCACTTGAGCCACAGCGCCACTTCCGGCTTTTTTCTTTCTGCTTATGTGGTGCTGAGGAATCGAACCCAGGGCCTTGAGCATGGGAGGCAAGCTCTCTACCACTAAGCCATCTTCCCAGCCCTACCCTAGTTTCTTGACAGAAGACTTGACAGACCTTAAATAAGTACACGTCTTTTAAAAAATCTGAGATTATCTGTTTTTAAAAATAATACTAGATAATGGCATTTCATGTGAATGTATATACAAATTATGTGAAATTTGGTTCCGTTTAGCATAAGGTATTATTCAAGGCCTAGAAACCAGGCATTAAATGGACCAGAGTACCAAGGTGACTGAGATTATCATTTGAATCTCTTAAAGTAACTTACTAATTTTTTCATTTGTTGGAGTTTTCTAATACCCACCAGTGAAAGGAAGTTGGCAGAAAAAGTTCTTTAAATTCGAGTCTGAAAAAATAAGGAAAACAATGTGAACTTTCAGTGTTTTAACAGGAGTCTTAAATGTCTTGTTGGGGCAGTTATCAATTGTTATAAGATTCTTCTGTATATAAATCAATGTTACATACTTGGAGAAGTAACTGTGCCTCAGTTTTTGCCTACTAAAATGTTAGAGATAAAAGCCTTTTAAAATCACTGTGCTTCATATATTGATGCTTTTCAACAATAGCTTTATGAAACTAAGCTTGGAAGTGGTCTTATATTGTTTTGGTGGCACCTACTGATAGTTTCTTTGTCAAACTACACCATCCATTGTAGCATTTACAACTAAGGAAATTCTCCATAGTTAGGAATATACAGGATGCTGCTATCTACAGGATGTTGAATGAACAAACTTTGTCTGAAACATTTGAAGCCATTTTAAGAAAACATTCCTGTGATAGCAAAATCAGGCAAATTGCAGGTTGAGTTGAAGGAAAAAGCTATTTTAAATGATGTTGGGGGGGGGGGGAGGATTATCTTTCTCACATTACTCTGATCTCTTACACATTCCCAAAAGGAATTGCTGTTTCTGTTTTGTAGCTCTGTGTTTGGTTAGAGTCCTATGACACACAGTGGGAATTCATTTCCTATCAGGAAATGCTGATTTTCAATGTATTATCTTGTTGAGGCAACCACAGTGAACAATGGGCTATTAATGTTTTAGAACAACAAGTGTCATAACTAAGCCAATATTTGCTTTGTTTTGAGTATTACTCTAAAGAAAAGTTTTGATTGGGCTTCAGAATACATTGGACTATCAATAGCTGCTAGATACAAAAACCATTATAATTTAAAAGATTGGAGAGAAAAGTGCAGAACTTTTTCAGCCTTTCTCACTTCCTGTGCATAGAGACATTATGGGTTATTTCAAGCCCATCTTGAGATATGAAAAATGTTCATTTAAAAGCTATTTTGAGTACTGAGAACCATTCCACGAAATTTATATAAAGAAAAAAGCTTAAAACTAAGGTTCCTCTTTGAAATATTAAACCCTTTGTGAACTACCATATTCAGTATTTATATTTTAAAATATATTTGGTAATGCTGTTTATTTGGGAGTTGATAACTATTTTAAAGCTCCATTATTTTCATAGAACTATAAACTAGGAAAGTCCAAATGAATGGATGGTCAGTTAATACCAAGTCACTACTGTATATGACAAGAATGTAATAAAATTTCAGAGCTGAAAGGGAATACTAGAGAACATGTGGCCAAACCTTATTTTGTATGTGAAGAAATTTGGATCTTTACCTTTGTAATTTTACCTCACTATCTTAATCCAAATTCTTTCTATCAGTAATCCTTAACTATTGGAAATCATTATGTGTATGTGTATATATGATAAATACATATACTACCTTCTGGAAGTTGTCATAAACTGCTTTACACTGCCAGTAACTTTTTCAAACAGTCAGGTCCTAGTTCTGTACTAGGATTAAATTAGAAAATTCTTAAGGTAAAGAAGTAGACCTGTGCCTCTTGTTTCTTTATACCCTTTCCCTGACAACTAATTAATGTTGGCTGGTTAAATCAGAGTGTTTTTGGTTTTTTGGAAGATTACATTTTGTAGTATTATTTATATCTTGTCTTAGAACATAGCAGTAAGTATAGATTTATTTATTGTACCTTCACCCTTTTCTTTTTTCTTTTTTATTGTCTTTTTTCTTTGTGTGTGTGTGTGTGTGTGTGTGTGTGTGTGTGTGTGTGTGTGTGTGTGTGTGTGTGTGTGTGTGTGTGTGTGTGTGTGTGTGTGTGTGTGTGTGTGTGTGTGTGTGTGTGTGTGTGTTTCTTTAGCCTGGTAAAGGCATTTCAAATAGAGGTTAAAATAGTATGAGACTCTATGCTTTTGAATTGCAACCAAGGACCCTGGAGTTGTTAGCACTCATACTATCTTTTAGATATTTAAAATAACCTTTTCAAGAAACTGAGCTCTGAGGATCACAATTTGAAGCCAGCCCAGACAGGAAAGTCTGTGAGACTCTCATCTCCAGTTAACCACCCCAAAACCTGAAGTGGAACTGTGACTCAAGTGGTAGAGTGTTAGCCTTGAGCACAAAAAGCTTAGGGACAATGCCTAGGCCTTGAGTTCAAGCCCAACAAATGACAAAATGAAATAAATAACTCTGTCAGCTCTTTGCCAGGCTATGGAACTATTCCTTGACAATAGATACTAAGTAGATTGAAAAAATTTTCCAAACTCTAGAATTACTTACGTTTCTGCTCTCTATGAAGGTACTTTACATTTGACAATAAAGTACTTTATGTAGGCTTTAAGTCAGGCTAAATAGGCACTATAGAACTAAGCTGTGAGTCTAGTCTTTGTGAGCCTCAGAAGAACAAGAATCCTACTTCATGCCTGAATTTAAAATATAGCAAGCAATTTAAGTGGACTCTTCAGTGTGAGTGGGCATAGAAAAGCTCAGTCATAAAGCTTATTCTCTAGTAAATCTCCTTGTAAGCTTGAAAGAAAACCATTCTCATTATTTAAAATATTATACATTGATTTAAATTCTTAGGAAATAACATCCTATTACTGTTTAATGTGTTGTTAGCCCTAAATGCATATCTACAGACCCCTTAAAATCAAGAAATTGAAGCTTGAGGTATTTGTTTTCAAAAAAGTTTAAAATTTTATTTACTGTACAGTAACTTCTAAAAATGAATTTATTACCAAAATCTTTCTTTAAAGGAAACATTTTTAGTGCAGTTCAAATTTAGATCTTTCTTACATTGACAGTCTACATTCCATATTATATACATCTAGATCATGTGAAAAATGTAAAGTAAGATAAATTGACTTGGGCAAGGTATATCCTCTTTTGAAATTTGTTTCATCATATGGAAAAAGGACCAAGTATAATAAATCAATATCTTATATCATATTTTTTTAGCTCTGACATCTTTAAATCCAAGGATATTCTCTTTTTTTTTAGACAGACTTTATTTAAGATATAAATGTTAGTGGCGCCTGTAGCTCAAGTAGTAGAGCGCTAGCCTTGAGCTGAAGAGCTGAAGGACAGCAACCAGGCCCAGAGTTCAAGCCCCACAACCAACCAAAAAAAAAAAAGATATAAATGTTATATTCTTTGTGCTTTTAAAATCTGTGTTTCTGTTGCTTTTATAAATGTTTCCACAAATTAAAGGATTAATCAATTTAATGCTTTTTTTTCTCTCAAATTCAATATTATACTATTTAGATCTTCTGAATTTTCTTATTTAGAGCTAAGGTTAAAATTTTGAATAGTTATCTTTTTATCTACCCATTATTTCTAGTCTTCTTATCTCTACAAGTCAGAAAAGAATCTTGATCATTTTCTCTTATGTGAATTAACTCTAGGTATCATAAGCATGAGCACATTCTTATTCGTTTCAGCTAAACCCCACTTTTCAAAGTTAAATCCTGTTTTTCAGAGCTCTTTAAATGAACCAACAAGCTTGTTAAGGCAGTTAATATTCTGGATGAATGATGAGGATACAGAGGAATCCTTTCCCTTTTATAAAAGCTCAAAATTTATCACTAATGGTTTAGATTATACTTTATAGATGATTTAATTGGTAACAAGGGAATTTTTAATTTATTATTGGTTTGATGGTGAAATTCCTGAATGTCAAGCCCTAGGTTTCATTCTTTTAAGTTCATGTTAACCTCATTATAAAGATACTTGGAGTTTACAAGTTCTTATCTCCATGTCATGATTGTATGGCTGACTTGGGAGATGCAGATCACTTAGCATCTGGGGACCATTTGTATAGCATGTCATATTAGACTTTAGAGCTAAAGGATAATTTGGTGGAGGAAGGCAGGTTTTGGAAAAGAAAAAAAAAACTTTTTGTAACACAAATTTCTGAGGCTCATATATACATCTTTTTTTGTGGACTTCCATTTAAAATATTACTAGCTTTTTAAAGTCCAGGTTATAACCAAAAAGCATTCTTGAAAGTAATTTTCAGATACCATTTCCTGTGCTAAAATAAGTGGCATTTTCATGGCTCCATATTAGAAAAACAGATCAAGTTGTGATTATCTTGAAAGCCTCTTACCAGACAAAATAGGAAGCTGGACATACCCCTTAAATCACACTTCTTTGAATTATATTGAATTACATATAATTTTGGGATTGACTTTTGTAGCTGTATTTTATAAATAATAACTGAAATATTAGAACAAAATAAACTTATGGGACTTAGTCACACCCTAGATTTTAAAATATTTCTATTATTTTCTCCACCTTTAGTTTTTTTTTTTTTTTGGTCGGTCGTGTGATTTGAACTCTGGGCTTGGGCACTGTCCCTGTACTCTTCAGCTCAAGGCAAGCGCTGTACCGCTTGAGCCACAGCACCACTTCCCATTTCCTAGTGGTTTATTGGAGATAAGAGTCTCACAGATTTTCCTGCCCGGGCTGGCTTTGAACTGTGATCCTAACATCTTAGCCTACTCAGTAGCGAGCATTACAGGCATGAGCCACCGGCGCCCGGCAAATACAATTTTTTACCTAGGACATAAAGTCATTTTCTTGATAGCCTATACAAAAAAGATACAGCTGTTGTCTGTCAGGTTAACAAATACAGCTTCCAAAATATTGATCTGTGCCCATGTGAACTTTTCAGGTGGACTTCACCTAATTTAAAGGCCTTTTCCCTTCTTTTAGTTCCTTATTGCTTGGAATTCAAAATGTTATATAATGTCCTGTGACACCGTTTATCATTTCCTACCTTACCAAGCTGCCTTACTATTGGGAAAAAAAGTACTTAAGATGAAGGGTTCTGAAACAGTGACATGGTATAATGGAGACAGACATGGTCTAGGAGAACTTGGATCAACCATGATGGAGTTAGATTTATAATCTTAGGAACATCTCTTTATTAAGACCTCTTTAAAGTGGCACTGTGGCTCATGCGATAGAGTGTTTGCCTTGAGCTGAAGAGCACAGGGACAGCACCCGAGCCCAAAGTTCAAGCACCACGACCGACCCAAAAACAAAAAACAACCCCTCTTCATTAGTTATCTAATGTAGAAAACCAGAAATCTGGATTAATGTTCTCTGATCCAAAAACTAGTTTTGTAGTTAATTTTTTTCTCAAAGCCTTTAAATAATGTTAGTGAAAAATCAGAACTTGACATATTAGTAAATATTAGTAGGTACTTTCCAATGTTTAATAACTTGGTTACTTAAAAGAAAACTTTTTGCCCAGTGTCAGAAGGCTGAGATCTCAGGATCGTGGTTCAAAGCCAGCCCAGGCAGAAATGTCCATGAGACTCTTAGATCCAATAAAACCACCAGAAAACCGGAAGTGGCACTGTGGCTCAAGTGGTAGAGTGCTTTCCTTGAGCTGAAGAGCTAAGGGACAGCACCCAAGCCCAGAGTTTAAGCCCTGTGATCAAAAAAAAGAAAAAAGTAAAGGAAATTTTGTTCCCTCAGTATTTTGGTCAAACCACCATTTACAGTTCTCTTAATCATATATCTAGTTCTACATTGTAGATAGATGGAACACTAAGTCCATTAATAAGCCCTAAAATTTTAGTCCTTGTACCCTTATTTCTCAGTCAGTGGCGTTTATACAATATAAACATAAATGTGTTATGATGGGCCTGTTTTATTTCTTGGAGATAACATTTGGACATATGGCAGTCTGAAAGAAGTGAAAATATAATAAATATTATGATTTTTATATCAATATGTGATACTTGAGATTTCACTTTTATAAAAATTACAACTCTTCTGAGTATAGTTTTCTCTCATCTGTAAAATGTGGTCCTTGAATCTGACATATTATAAGAATAAAGTGTAGCTTCAGTAGACATTATAGTACTGAAATCCCAGTGATTGTAGGATAATTAAACTTCCTCCGTTTGAGCATTTAGATGTGCCATTTATATTACTCAATGTCGGATTTGTTTCTGTTTTTCTTGACTTTTATCTATGTCTACTTCAGTTTTCCATATCTGTCAATCTCTGTGTCAATTACAAAATTTTGGCTAGCAGTAGAAGATAGTGCATGTCTTTTAGAACTTGAATAAGAACTTAAAATTCCATCTAAGCTATTTTCTACAACTTTAAAAACCTTCACAATTTTATAGTAACTTCCATGAAGAAAATCTCTAACCTAGTAAACAGGACTTGTTTTCTTTTAAACAGATGTATTGCTTTGATGTTTTATTATATCTCTGATTATTATTTTAAGTGTGAACAATAGGCCTGGTACTTGAAAGTATAGCCATGTCTTTGCTTACTCTAGAGAAAGCTATTAAAACTGGCAAGAATTTTAAGTTCGAAATGACATTTTATAAGTAATAACTTTTCAAAAGATTGTTTATAACATTTCTAATGTAGATATAATATAAACCAGGTTGGTTTGGGAAGGAGTTAAGATGTAGTAAAAGAATCCAATCAACCTCATTTATGGAACACCCAGCCACTGTGGGGATTATACAAAAGGTCTCCATTTCCAGATGTACAGGGTGTTCAGGAGCTTCTCATGTGGGATTTACAGCTTTATTGAGATGTAACTCACATACCATACAATTTTCCATTTAAAGTATACTCTTTATTGGTTGGGTGTGTTTTTTTGGGGCTGGGGCACGGGGGAGCTCACCTGGGTGGTGCTGTCCCAGAGCTTCTTTTTGCTCAAGGCCAGCACTCTACCACTTGAGCTCTGTTTCCAGCTTTTGGTTGGGGATGGGGAAGGGAAAGAAGAGTAGTTAACTAGAGATAAGTCTCACAGACTTTCCTGCCCCAGCTGGCTTCAAACTGTGATCCTTACATTTTAGCCTGCTGAATAGCTAGGATTACAGATGTGAGCCAGTGCCGTGTGTGTGTGTGTGTGTGTGTGTGTGTGTGTGTGTGTGTGTGTGTGTGTGTGTGTGTGTGTGTGTGTGTGTGTGTGTGTGTGTGTGTGTGTGTGTGTGTGTGTGTGTGTGTGTGTGTGTGTGTGTGCCAGTGCCTAGTTGTGTGTGTGTGTGTGTGTGTGTGCCAGTGCCTAGTTGTGTGTGTGTGTGTGTGCCAGTGCCTAGTTGTGTGTGTGTGTGTGTGTGTGTGTGTGTGTGTGTGTGTGTGTGTACATGCCAGTAGTAGAGCTTAGGCCTGGATACTGTCCCTTAGCTTTTCCGCTGGCTCTCTATCACTTGAGCAGAGCAGTCAGAGCTCTACTTCCAGCCTTTTGCTAGTTATTTGGAGATAAAGAATTTCACAGACTTTTCTAAACTGGCATTGAACCACAATTCCTAGATCTCATCCTCCTAGGATTAGGGGCATGAGGGTCGCAGGGGTGCCTGGCCTAGAAGCTACTTTTTATAAAGATAAGTTACACATGTTACTCTGATCAGCAAATTTAAAAGAATTCTTCATGACTTCTTTGAAATTTGAGTTTAAAATGAATATCCTCCTGTCTTTGTGTTTATTATGTAGAGAATAAGGGGAATCCACACACTTGAAACATGAGTTCAGATACCAGTGAAGGTGTGATCACTACTCCTCCTCCTCCCAGCATGCCTCACAAAGAGAGATACTTTGATCGAATTAATGAAAATGACCCAGAATACATACGAGAGAGGAACATGTCTCCTGATCTACGACAAGACTTCAATATGATGGAGCAGAGGAAACGAGTTACTCAGATTCTTCAGAGTCCTGTGAGTTGAAATAATTATAAACCTATAATTTTTCTATGGAAAGTTGGTTATGAAGTGGGAGCTACCTGCAACTATGTGGGTTAAAATAAAAAAGTGAGTGAACTATTTGCTTAATGGGTAAATTGGTACCTAATTTATATATTTGTTTTGCAAAGATTTATAACACTTATGTTAAATAATATTCATCTTTGTGTGTTTTCTGGATATAATGTTTCATTAAAGAAGATAGTTTCACTGAACTTAAGGATACCCAATTCAGATTGATATCTATGAAAGGAAGAAAGGCTTACATCATAGAAACCAAGAACTAAGGCATATTCCATGGGAGTATTTTCTTCTTTCTTTGAGTAGCTTTTTACTCTGAGAAGCTTAGAAAAACAAAGATTTTGGATTTGCCTCAGATTCTTAGTTCTACTGTCTAAATTATCCTTCCTTTTCCTGAAAGGTAGTCTGTTTTCAGACTCATTTTTCTCTGCAGTTCTCTCTGCCTACTTCTTATAGAGGGTTTTAGAAGTCCAGTCTTTGTAATGATCTGCCTTCTTCTTATATAGGGTTTTAAAAGTCCAAAGTCTTCTTTTTGCTTTTGTAATGACTTTGTTCTTTTTAGCCCAACTTTTCAGTGTGCCTGTCAATAAAATTCTCTTTAAAATTTTGTAGATCTGCTATAAATTTTGGAGCTACTTTATTAGACAAATCTGTAACAGTAAAGATTAACATAAAAATATTGCTAGTTCATGTTCATAAGTTACAAATTTAGGCCATCTATTTAAAATCTCAATTATTTGAAAAGAAAGGAAATCAGGAACTAGTAAAAGCAAAGTGCATTTTTTATTAAACAGTTACTGTGTGACAGGAACCTATTACACATATATGATGAGCCCTACTTTACAGATGAATAAACTGAACCTTAGACACATTAAATAACTTGCTAAATGTTTTGCAGCTTTGTTAAATGATAGGGTTAGAATTTTAACTCCAGAACACACAGTCTTTTTTTTTTTGGAGGTGAGTTTGGAACATTTATTAACTTTGTTTTAACATTAATTTAACTTTAAGTTAATATAATGTCACTTTGAATACTGGCTCTGTTTTTTTTTTAATTGTGAAAATACTGTACAGAAGGGTTACAATTACATGGGTAAGATAATGAGCACATTTCTTATCAAGCATTGCAGCCTCCTTTGTTTCCCCTTCCCACCCCTTCATATCCTCCCCCCCTTCCCCCCCACAAAAGTCAGAACACACATTCTCAACCACTTATATTATTCAATAACAGTGACAAAAATTTTACATTCATCAAATTCTGTTACTCAAGTTAATTCAACAGACCCCATGAAGAGTTTCTCATCACAAGACACTTTTATTTCAATACGAATTTGGATAACAAAATATTTTATACTTTGACCTTAAAAATAAAAGTAAAAAAAGCTGGGTACCCATGGCTCACACATGTAATCCTAGCTACTCAAGAGGCTGAGATCTGAGGATCGTGGTTTAAAGCCAGCACGGGCAGGAAAGGCTGTTAGACTCTTACCTCAAATAAACCACTCAGAAAACTGGAAGTGGTGCTGTGGCACTAGTGTTAGAGTGCTAACCTTGAGCTGAAGAGCTGAGGGACAGCGCCCATGCCCAGAGTTCAAGCCCCATGACTGACCAAAAAAAAGTAAAAAGTAATTTGTCTTATTGGCCCTTCCGCAAGAAGTATTACTTATTCTTTCTATTAATCACAGCTCTTTTCATGTTAAAATTCTTATAAAAGAATTTTCTTAGAAATCAAGTACTATGGGATAAACCAGTCTAGCTTATGATTATGGATTCAGTAGACAGAATTCATAAATTGTCTTTGATCAATGTATTCTTCTAATGCCTGTGGAGACCCTAGATTATAATTTACCACCTTTTCTCTAAATGAATTATTCAGGACAAGCTGTTGGAATTATATGATGGTTAATCAAAGTTAAAAATTATATAACTGGAAGAAAATATTGAACATAGTAGAAGTTTAGCAAAATGTGAATGCATGGACAGATATATGAATAACTTGAGTGGACTTCGAATATTCAAGCAGTGTAGTGTGATTCAACAAGCTTCTACTGAACTTTACTGCTTCAAATGGAAAATGGCTGATGGATTTCTTATACCTTACCACAATAGGAAATGATCTGTCTTGTTGACACATAGGAATAGGCATAGGAAGTATTCGTCAGCCATTTGACACACTAGCATTTTAAGTACCAGAACAATATTTAATGCCATAAACTTATTTCAAAAGTAAGGGGGACTTCAAGTTATAAACATTTTAAGATATAATTGTAATTAAGGCCTCAGTGATACATGCCTTAATTAGAACATTAGTCAAAATTTTGCCTTGTAATGGTTAAAATGTGTTTTGTGACTTTAAGTATGACTATCCCACAATACTGTGAAATTTATATAATCACTTAATCTCAATAAAAAATTATTTTAAAAAATTAGTCAAAATCAACATGATCAGTTTGGCCACTTACAAAGTTTAAGATATAAATATTCTTTAATAACTCTGTTTTTATTTTTATTATATGCCAGTTTCAGGAAAAGTTCTATTCTAACCTGTACCTTCATATTTAGATTTGAATACAGAAGAAAGACCATCCTGAAGAAAATTTGGTTTATTTGTTTTTTCTCCTTTCAACAGGGCCAGTTGTAATGTATATCCAAATGAATACATTTCTTTTTTTTTTTTTTTTTAGGACATGACTAGCCTTTAATAAATGGCAGTTGTTTGTTTTTTTTTTCAAAGTAAGAGATTTAATTTATTGCTAGATGCTGTAATCTCTGAAGGTCTTTAGCTTTCTTTTTTTTTTTAATTTTATTTTATTTTATTTGAGAACATACTGTACAGAGGGGTTACAATTACATGGGCAGGATAATGCGTACATTTCTTACCAAGCATTGCAACCTCCTCCTTTGTTTACCCTTTACCTCCCTTCCCAGCCTCCCCCCTCCCCCCCACCCAATCATACCCCCCCCCCACACCGACATTGTAAAGCTGGTTTTGACATGACATTTTGTACTTCTCATTGTTGCAACAGGTCCACCTGAATCCTTAAACGACTTGTTTGTCCCCATCTCCTCCACATGTTATACTGACATCAAATATAGTGAAAGCGGGGGTTACACTGTGGGGGAGGGACATACAAAGCAACAAAGAAATAATCTTATAAATGCGTTAGAAACACATGCATTAAAATACATATTTAAGGGTTCATTTTCCTAACATGACATTATCTGACCTTTTCCGCTTGACTCATACCTATACTAGATATGAATACATTTCTTAATGGAGAAATTCTAAGTAAGTTTGTTATGCTCGGAATCCCACTTTAGGAGAGATCTAATAACACTATTGCAGAGTGCCTTGGGAGCAGCAAGCTTATAATCCTTTTTTTTTTCTTTTTGCCCCAATTTTCTTCTCTAGTAAGTATGAAATAGAGCATCCAGATGTGATACCTAAAATTTATTTCTGATATTGATCAGTATTACTCAAATTTCCTATGGTAGACATTAAAATATGACTGATTTTTTAAAAATTTTATTAGCTGAAATAATTCTATCAGGTTAGCTTATTTTTATCAAATTGGCCCTCTTTCTGTGACTTTCTCCTGAAAATTCTGATCTTAGATAGAGAGTTTAAGACTTGAAGTTTATCGTACCTTATGAATTCAAAGTTGATAACCTCACTCAGCATTGAACAAAATATATAAAATGAAAGGATGAAAGATTCAAATAAGGCTTTTGAGGCATCTTGCCTCCAACCTAAAACATTTTTTCACTTACAGAATTTTTATTATGGAAGTGGCGCTGTGGCTCAAGTGGCAGAGCACTCACCTTGATCTGAAGAGCTGAGGGACAGCACTCAGGCCCAGAGTTCAAGCCTATGACTGACAAAAAAAAGAATTATTGTTATATATTATTATCATTTGTATTATATTTTATTGTATATTTTTATATTTTACTGTATGTCTTATGAGAGAACTTTGCTTAAATTTAAGTATACACTGAAGAAAAATTTGGAAATGTAAAAGATATAGTGTCAGTCATCAAATATTACATGTAGAACAAATAGATTATCAATGAAGAACAAATAGATTATCAATGACAATTATATGACAGATATCCTAAGTGTATTCAGTAAAATGTGAAACAAGTTCATAATTGGATGTGTAAGAGTAACTGGAGTAATTAAGAGAAACTTCAAAAAGAAGTGGTATTTAAGACAGGTGTTAAAAGGAGGAAGGAGAACAGTAGAAGCCATTGCCTTCGTTATATTAAATAGAATGAGCAAGCAGAGAGAAGTACAGGTTGTGATTAACAAATGCTGGACACTGGTGGCTCATACCTGTAATCTTTTTTTTTTTTTTTTTTTTTTTTTTTTTTTGTCGGTCGTGGGGCTTGAACTCTGGGCCTGGGCACTGTCCCTCAGCTCTTCAGCTCAAGGCGAGCGCTCTACCACTGGAGCTACAGTGCCACTTCCGGTTTTCTTGTGGTTTATTGGAGATAGGAGTCTCACGGTCTCTCCTGCCCGGGCTGGCTTTGAACCGCGATCCTCAGATCTCAGCCTCCTGAGTAGCTAGGATTAAATCATACCTGTAATCTTAGCCACTCAGGAGGCTGAGATCTGAGGACCATGGTTTAAAGCCAGCCTAGGCAGGAAAGTCTGTGAGACTCTTATCTCCAGTTAACCATCAGAAAACCAGAAATGGTGCTGTAGCTCAAAGTAGTAGAGTGCTAATCTTGAACAAAAATTGCTCAGGGACAACCCTTAGGCCCCAAGTTCAAGCCCCACAACTGACCAAAAAAAAAAAAAAAAAGAATGCTGGGTAACTTTGTAGGGCAGAAAGGCATGGGGTAGTAATGCTGATAAAACCTCAAAATTATGTAACAAAGGTGATAGAGACCCCTAATGCTAAATTATTTTGATGTAAATTAAGGCTCAACCCATTTTACCATTATTTTTCAGTTTAAATTTTGTATTAAAATATATAAAGCTGGTAGCTCTGGTAGCTCACACCTGTACTCCTACTGTAAGTTACTGAGGATTGTGGTTCAAAGCCAGCCAGAAAAGTCCATGGGACTCTTATTTCCAATAAACTACTTAGAAAATGCCAGAAGTGGTGCTGTAGCTCAAGTGATAGAGTACTAGCCTTGAGTACAAAGAATCTCAGGGTCAGTGCCCAGGCTGAGCCCCAGGACCAGCAAAAAAAAAAAAAGAACCCAGTGCCAGTGGCTCACGCCTGTAATTCTTACTACTCAGGAGGCTGAGATCTAAGGATTGTGATGCAAAGCCAGCCCTGGCAGGAAAGTCCATGAGGTTCTTTATCTCCTAAAAACCTGGAAACAACTGTGGCTTAAGTAGTAGATGCTAGCCTTGAGCAAAAAAGCTCAAGGACAGCACCCAGGCCCTGAATTCAAACCCATTACAACACACAAAAAAGTTTTAATACACATTGATATGCAGAGCTTATTTTGAATATAAATTCAAATCTTGCCTCATCTGCCACTTATTACCTCCTTGACATTAGGAAATTATGTAAGTTGCACATCAGTTTCCTATTTGTGAGATAGGAAACTTGCTTCACACTCCTGTGGCAATAAAATGAAATAACATAAAGCATGTGCCTAGCACACAATAGGCAACTACTTCATGAGAACTGTATATCTAAATTGCCAATTTAGGTATTTAGCCACTAGGCACCGGTAGCTCACGTCTGTAATCCTAACAACTCAAGAGGCTGAGATCTGAGCAGAAAAAGTTTAGAGAAAGTACCCAGGTCCTGAGTTCAAGCTCCAAGATGGACCAAAAAAAAAAGGATATGCTTTCATGGCAATACTTAGAAGATTAAAATTGTAATTCCATAGACTGTATTTTGCTTTTTAAAGAGTTTAAAGAACATGTCATCCCAGTAGCACACAGCTTGTCATGTTATTCATAAAATGTAATAATTTAATGTTTTTTATTTTAAAAATAGTGTAGAGAGGGGTTACAGTTACATGAGTACGGTAATGAGTACATTTCCTATCAAGCGTTGTTACCTCCTCCTTTGTTTATCCCCTACAATCCCTTTCCTCCACATCTCCCCAACTCCCCGCCCCCAAGTTGTAAAGTTCGTTTTCAGCAGTGTCTTGTACATGTACTTGCTCTTCTGTGCTCTTCTCTCTCAGAGAAGGAAGACCTGGTTTTTCGTACAGTTTTGTATATGTATTTGTGTATCTTTAACTTGATCCTACTGTAGTGGCGACTCCAGAAAACTACTGACTAATATAACTGCAGCATGTGATTTTACCATCCTGCTTATAAACTTCAGCATGTGATTTTACCATCCTGCTTATAAATTACTTCTCTTTTTAGCTTTTTTTTTTTTTTTTTGCCAGTACTGGGACTTGAACTCAGGGATTGGGCGCTGTCCCTGAGCCTCTTTGTGCTCAAGGCTAACACTCTACCACTTGAGCCACACAGCACCACTTCTGGCTTTTTCTAAGCAGTTTATTGGGTAAGAGTTGCACAGACTTTTCTGCCCCGGCTGGCTTTGAACCACTATCCTAAGATCTCAACCCCTTGAGTAGCGAAGGATTGTAGTCATAAGCCGCCACCACCCAGCAAGAGGGCACATATTTAGCCTGCTACATATTTATCCATAATCTGCTGCTGTATAATTGTATTTGCTTTATCTACCAAACAACCAAATGCTATAATGTAGCCGAAAATTTTACTCAATATTTCTGATCACAACATAGCTACTGCCTTATATTTTATTTCAACTCATAAAACTAAGGAAAATTTTTGTGCCCAATTGAAAGCTAGATTAGAATCTTTATTCCATTTACTTATAGCTTTGCAGCCTTGAGTAAATTATTGCCTGTTTCAAGACTTAGTTGTGAGATTCAAATGAATCAACTACAGTGTTTTAACACTAGATTTTTATAGAAATGTGATTATTCATCACAAAGATAAGTGTTTATTAATACTTTAAAGCTTAGTAAATTTACTGACAATTTTTAAGCCATCTGAAGGAATTTATATTAGTTTATTCTTCTTTATTTGGATACTTAACCTGAACAATATTTCAAAAATATGTAAAACAAAATATGAGTTATAAATGTTCTTAAAATTAAATCTTTTGCACTACAAGAATTACTAACAAGCCTGGCTCACGCCTGTAATCCCAGCTACTCAGGAGGCTGAAATCAGAGGATTTCGGTTCAAAGCCAGCCTGGACAGGAAACTCCGTGAGACTCTTTATCTCCAGTAAACCACTCAGAAAACTGGAAGTGGTGCTATGGCTCAAGTGGTAGAGCGCTTGCCTTGAGCTGAAGAGATGAGGGACAGGGCCCAGGCCCAGAGTTCAAGCCCCATGACCGACAAAAGAAAAAAAAAAAGAATTATTATTAACAGTTAAAGCATTGTCTTAAAAGGCTGGGGAAAATTCATTTACTTTGAAAATTATTTTTTATTTCTGCATAGGGGCCACCTAGTCTTCACGAGTATGTTCATAATTGATTTTGGAAGGGCTTTCTTGTTTCTCTATGACACAATAGATATCCCAAAGCTTCAGGGTAGTCCTTACTATATTATAGAATATAGAGAGGTAAAAGCATTTTTTACTAACAAAAAATAATTGACCTGTATCCTTATATCTGGCATTTGCTATATGACCTTGAGTAGATTTTCAGCTTTGCTTATTTAACTTTGTCATTCACCCTAAGGAAATTTCTCATCTGATTAATAAATAATTGTGACTAGCTTAGGCAACTGTTGCTTTTGAATCATAAAGCCATTGTAAATTAGCACACTACATAGGTTGTTTTTTTTTCTTTTTTTTTAATTTTATTTTATTTGAGAACATACTGTACAGAGGGGCGACAATTACATGGGCAGGATAATGCATACATTTCTTACCAAGCATTGCAGCCTCCTCCTTTGTTTACCCTTCACCTCCCTTCCCAGCCTCCCCCCTCCCCCCACCCAATTATACCCCCCTCCACCCCCCATACATAGGTTGTTTTGATTCATGTTGGCTTGAAGATTAAGATCACATTTAGCAAATGTCTAACAAATACGTATTCATGTCATTTAGTATCTTAACCTTCTTTCTGTCTCTAGCTTACCTCCTTGGGCTTACTTTTCTCTTAAGCTTGATTTTTCTTACCTATATTTAATTATTTTTATTTTTAAATCATTTTAACCTATGGAAGCTGCCTTAAATTCTTGTTCTTCTAAGAAGAACAACATGAGCCCAGGGCATTTAATAAAACAGATAGTGCCTACCTTTCAGAGCCATTGTAGTATATGTAATGAGTGTTATGCATAGCAGACATCATTAATTGTGGTTATAGGCTCTTTGAATTGAAGAAAATTTAAATAGTTTTGTTTTAAAGGGAAACTAAAGCTTCAGAAGAACAGATTGGCCTGTTGCCATGTGGTCAGAAATTTTTCCATAAAAAAAAAAATGAGGATATCTGGAGATTCTTCTCCTTTTAGCCATAATCATAGTAAGATATAAATGTTACTCATCTGTAACATGAAGGCATCTATCCATCTTAGACACAGCTTTTTATGTTCACAGGGTCCTGAATATTAGTGGAATTTTGTGATAAATATAATATGTCTTTGTAGGGGATATTTTATGGTACAATTTCTCTATTTCAATCATATATGTAAATGACTTAGATATACTTCTAAGAATTAGATTTTTAATTGCTGTAGTTACTAATGACTTACATATAACATACCTTAAATTTGGGAAACAAAAATTATAACTCATATAAATTGCTCATGAGCTCAGAATTAAATACGTTCACGTTATACTTTTTTAATTACTCAACTATCTACCTGTCTTGTTAGTAGAAAGTATAACATCTTCCTTTTGAATGTTCTTTCCCTGAATAGTCCCAAGGACTCCAGAAGCTTATACATTTCCTGAGAGCTTATCAGTGGCTTTCATGTCTAAGATGTGGTATATGATCTGTGTACATAACACCTATGTTTGCAACAAAGAGATACACTACAATGCTGGGTGCTAGTGGCTCATGCCTGTAATCCTAGCTACTCAGGAGGCTGAGATCTGAAGATTGCGATTCGAAGCCAGCCTGGGCAAGAAAGTCCATGAGACTCTTACCTCCAACAAACTACTCAAAAGAGTAGTGGCACTGTGGCTCAAGTCATAGAGCACTCACCTTGAGCAAAAGACAGGGACAGTGCCCAGGCCAAGTTCAAGCCTCAGGACCAGCCAAAAAAGTTAGGGCGGGGGGCACAGGGAGAGACTACAGTCTATTCAACCTATCCATACCATTGTACTTTCTTGCCTCATAGTTCAGGCCACCATGGTACATCAGAAAGGATATAGTCTTCCTTTGTTAATAAGCTCAGTTAGGATGTTCCATGAAATCTGGTAGTTGAACTTTAGCACCAAGCTCATTCATTCACCGTCACAGATACCTCTCAACTGTATTCTCAGAGTAGCACAAGTCAGGTCTGATCCTAACATCTGTTGCTTTCTAGCCTTGACAATATTTCCCCTTTCCATCCTGGGATCCTAGGCCGTTATCAAACAAAGAAAGTTCTGGACCTCTGAGATATTGCAAGTACATCTAAATAAGGACCCCAATAGATCTTATTTCCACTCTTGGAAAGAAGACTACTGTCATTTTCTCAAAAGAGATTCTCCTTTCTCCTTTCTTAGGGAGGTTTCTCCAGTGATTTCCAATGTGTTCATATCTATACCTCTTTCCAGTAGTGATTTCAAAACATTTTTCTGCCTTCTCCCTTTTTAGGTGAAGGGGGGAATTTTTAATTTAATTTCTAGCAGGAAATTCTGACATACTATAATCTCAAACAGAAGAACAGGGTTTGACTAGCTTTCAGATTACAAGAACCTTTGTGTTTAAAATAAATGAAATTTGGCTGGCTACAGCCATGGCTTAAGCAATATCTGCAAGCAAGAAAGCTGAGCAAAAGCACAAGGTCTTGAGCTCAAGCCCTTGTACCAGAACCAAAAATAGATAAAAGAATAAAACAGGGCTGGGAAGGTGGCTCAGTGGTAGAGCGCTTGCCTTGCATTCATGAGGCCCTAGGTTCAACTCCTCAGCACCACATAAGCAAAAAGAAAAATGCCAGAAGTGGCGCTGTGGCTCAAGTGGTAGAGCGTTAGCCTTGAGCTGAAGAGCTGAGGGACAGCGCCCAGGCCCAGAGTTCAGGCCCCACAACTAGACCCCCTCACCCCCAAAAAAGAATAAAAACGAAATGAAGTGAAATTGACATGACGGTGAACAAATGGTAAAGTTACTAAAATAATGGTGGTTATATGTGATAAAAAGATAACCAACTATTTTTTGTGTTTTATATTTGTATATTTGTGTTTTATATTTGTATATTTAGGAAATGATTATTTCATAGCAAGTTTGGTCCATTCTATTCCAGGTGAAATATACGTATTCATTGGTTATTTTTGTTGTATTGCAGGCCTTTCGGGAAGACTTGGAATGCCTTATTCAAGAACAGATGAAGAAAGGCCACAACCCAACTGGATTACTAGCATTACAACAGATTGCAGATTACATCATGGCCAATTCTTTCTCAGGCTTTTCTTCATCTCCCCTCAGTATGTTAGTTTTGTAGAGTATAGTTTTGTCTTCTACTTTGGAATATTGTACTTCTCTAGCAGCATATTTTGCTTAAATTCAGCCCTTAGGTTTAGAACATCTAATATTTAACATAGTAGCATAGTGTTATCATCTCTTTTTCATACAGGCACTTACTAGACCTTGCATGGATTATGAAATCATATATAACATGGTCTCAGATTCAGATAAATATATTTTAATTAGTCAGAGGAGATAACGATAGAGAAAAATGTTACAATATAGTTCATAAGAAATTTTCTTGTGCTACTCTTAGAATACAGTCATCATGCTATGAGCTTAGAATTTGAGTGGATTGCTATCTACTATCAGAAGTAGAATGAGGAAATGTAGTGGAAAAGGCCTTCCTTCCTTCAGGCTTTGAAGGATGGAATAATTAGAGCTTGTTGAAAAAAAATGGGTTTGGATGTTATATTCAGTCAACCATTCTTTTGTGAATGTACCAATTAGAGCTAAACATTCTACAGATGCAGAGATCTTAAGTTCTTACCTCTGCTATGAGATATATACAGAAGTCTATACAGATATCTACAGAAACCTGTGCAGAGACAGGTCAGAATGCCAGAGACAACTTTAGGTCATATTCAAGGGGTGAGGGTTTTTCCTTTCCTTTCACTTGTGCCCTTTTTGTAAGAGATTGGCAAGTAGGATTTTTTTTTTTTTTTTGGTGTGGGTGGGGGAAGGGGTCCGGTCATGGGGCCTGAACTCTGGGCCTGGGCGCTGTCCTTCAGCTCTTCAGCTCAAGGCTAGCGCACTTGAGCCATAGTGCCACTTCCAGCTTTTTCTTTTTGCTTATGTGGTGCTGGGGAATTGAACCCAGGGCCTCAGGCCTGCAAGGCAGCGCTCTACCACTGAGCCACCTTCCCAGCTCCGGCATGTAGGATTTTTAATTAATTTAAGTAGTTTCCAAGAACTTGAGACATAATGGTAAGAATACATAAGATGAAGGAAACCATCATGTTGGTACATCTGAGTCCTGGGTAGAAGTCTGGGTAGAACTACCCTGGGTAGTATGCAAGTGAATGCAAATATATTAACTGAAATGCTATAGATTCAAGGGAGAACTCAAATAGTGTAATCCCTTAGGAAGGCAAAGTCAAAGGTCAAAAAATAAATACCAAGCTGGGCACCAGTGGCTCACACCTGTAATCCTAGCTACTCAGGAAGCTGAGATCTGAGGATCATGGTTCAAAGCCAGCCAGGGCAGGAAACTCCGTGAGACTCTTATCTCCAATAAACCACTAGAAAACCAGAAGTGGCGCTGTGGCTAAAGTGGTAGAGCACTTGCCTTGAGCTGAAGAGCTGAGGGACAGCGCCCAGGCCGAGTTCAAGCCCCATAACTAACAAAAAAATAAATAAATAAACATCAGGAAATGTGTACTTAAAAGTGGTGGGGTAAGGTCAAGGAGAGACGGGTAGACCAATGAAGAGATGAGGAGGAGGGAGAACGCAGTCAAGAATTCAATGGATAGCCTACAAAATTAAGAAAAGTGAAACCATGCCTGGTGGCTCATGCCTGTAATCCTAGCTACTCAGGAGGCTGAAATCGGAGTTTCTCAATTCAAAGCCAGTCCTGGCAGGAAAATCTGTGAGACTCTCATATCCACTTAACCAGCAGAAAACCAGAAGTGGAGCTGTGGCTCACAGTGGGAGAGTGCTATCCTTGAGTGAAAGATCTTGTTCAGGGACAGCAGCTAGGCCCTGAGTTAAAGCCCCACAACTGGCACACAAAAAAATTAAAATTAAATTAGAAAGTCCAGACTTACCAATCTGGTTTGACTTGAGAAATAGAGAAAGTTCAGTTTCCTCCATTTGATTTGAGTTTCCAAGTCTTTGCAGTAGTTAGCAATGCAACTCTGAGTACTTAAGAGAGGGACTTGGCAGATGGACATAGAAAAGGACTACTCGAAGCTGTGGGCATTGATTAAATAGTTACATGAGAAGGCATAGGCAGAAAAGAAAGTCCAAAGAGAACATTTCTAGAAGTCGTGTCAGAAAACAAATAATAAGTGAAGCTATCCTGTGAGTGTCCTAGATTCCAGGGCAAGAATGTGAAGCTGCAGGGATTTGTACAAAGAATGGCAGCAGAGAAGCTATGTCTCAGTGTTCAGAGGTCAGGAAGTAGAAATTACCCTTTGTCCCTGGACAAAGGGTATGGGAGAGTTAAGAAAAAGGGTAATGGCTGACTCTAAAATTGTGTTAGAAGTTATACTTCTTTGTATGACTTACATTTAATTAAAATTATTCCTTTGAAATTAGTTTGCAACATTTCAAAATTAGAAGATCACACATTTAAAAGTTCTTACTGGACTCATGTTCTCATGTTAATAGCAGTACTTTAGCCAACTATGGCTTTATGCAGATGGTTTTTCGGAGAAGACTGACAGAGTCCAGAATGAGAGGGCATATTGCAGAGGTCAGTGTATGAGATAGTCCTGAACTCAGTTATGAAAAATGAGAGACCTTGTGGGGGAAAAAAAAAACAAGTGATAGAACATAATGACAAATTGCAGACAAAGTAATTAGTGGTGTACTTAGTTCAAAATAAAGAACAGATGTAATTTACACAGAAATAATAGTGAGGAGACTGAGAATACATAATATTTTCATGAAGAAAAGTAAAATGAGAATCATAGTGGAGGCCTGAGCTTTGTAGGGAGCTCCAGGTGGAGAAAGGAGGGGAAAGAGAACTTGAAGGAAGGAAGAAGTATAAATTGGGAAAAGCTAAACTTATTTTTACTCTCATTAAACTTTTCTGGAAGAAGACAAGCTAATAAAACATAATATGCACTAAGAACTTTCAAATCATATTACAAGGCTGGGATACTTTCAAACACAAGCTACTTATTTCCTGATGTCTACTTTCCAGGTGAAAGATTGCTTGATTTGAATTTCTCTGTACAATTTTTCCCTTTTAGGTCTTGGCATGGTCACACCTATCAATGACCTTCATGGTGCAGATACATCCTCCTATGTGAAAGGAGAAAAACTTACTCGTTGTAAACTTGCCAGTCTGTACAGAATTGCAGATTTGTTTGGATGGGCACACCTGGCAAATACATATATTTCAGTGAGTTCTTTAGCTTCTCATTTCTTACTAAAATCCCAACTAAATGACAAATGTGCGCTTACCTTTACTTGGAAGTTCAGTTTTCAGACTTCATTCCTTGAATCAAGCATCCAGGATCATTGCTAATTTTCGTCTTGTCTCCAAGAAAGAGGCTACAATTGCCCCAACTTTCTACTCCCCTTACAGTCTGTATTGTTCTTGTGATATAGAACAGTTGTAAGACCTATATTGGAAGAAATCTATAACAAAATTGTCTCTCTCCATGTTAAAAATTTCTGAGCCACAGTGCATTAAAAAGCATTTGGGGCAAGAAAAATAAGAGAGTCAGGAAAACTTCCTCCCTGGTCTTAAATCTTTTAAATATGCTTTTTCTGTTTACCATTTTGTTTTTGCCTTTCCACACTTGGAACCAAGACACTATTTAAAATGAAAAAGTATTAAAATACTATGTGATAATAGCTGGTATGATAGACTAGCAGTCTTCCTTTATTTCCCATTTCTTAAGTTTCCTTTACATCTCCACCCTAATACCTTCCTAGGAAGAAATTTTGTTTTCTTTCCTGACAATCGCCATTAATTTCATTGCCAAATTGGATTGACTGATATTGGCCTTTGTTTTTCATGAATGTAGCTGATCCTACAGCAGCCTTAAAATCCTAAAATAACACTAAGTAAGTATAATAGATGGGAAATACATCAAAAATTTTGAGTAAGTACTTAGGAGTTAGTGGAAACTTTTAAGGACAGATTCGTGTTGTAGATCTGGAGTTTTTCCTTGGTTGTTTTTTCCCAAATGCCCTATAATCATAATATATTTATAGTTACACTTACGTTGCAAATATGAATGCTTTAAAGTAAATCCCTCTTGTTTTTTCTTTCTTCCAGGTAAGAATAAGTAAAGAACAAGACCACATTATAATAATTCCCAGAGGCCTATCTTTTTCTGAAGCCACAGCCTCCAATTTGGTATAATTTTCATTCCTATATTACTTTCCCTGAGCCTCCCTTGTGTTTTTCTGACAGGTTTTTTGTTTTTTTGTTTTTGTTTTCTTTTTGGTCAGTTGTGGGGCTTGAACTCAGCCTTTGCTCGAAGCCAGCACTCTACCACTTGGAGCCACAGCTCCACTTCTGGTTTTTGAGTGGTTAATTTGCAATAAGAGTCTCACAGGGACTTTCCTGCCTGGGCTGGCTTTGAACTATGATCCTCAGATCTCAGCCTCCTGAATAGCTGGGATTACAGTTGTAAGCCACCAGTGCCCAGCTTCAGTTTTCAGCTTTTAGCACAGGATGGAACAAGAAAAAAACCATACATGGAAAAAACATATACTAAGAAAAATGATTAAGTTTAGGAAATAATATTTCTTTTTAAGAAAACTTAGCGTTCAAGAAAAATAAGATGGGCCAGGCGCTAGTGGCTCACGCCTATAATCCTAGCTACTCAGGAGGCTGAGATCTGAGGATTGCGGTTCAAAGCTAGCCCAGGCAAGAAAGTCTGTGAGACTCTTACCTTCAATAAACCATTCAGAAAACTGGAAGTGGTGCTGTTGCTCAAGTGGTGAGCGCTCACCTTGAGATGAAGAGCTGAGGGATCGTGAGTGCCCAGGTCCAGAGTTCAAGACCCATGACTGAGCAGAAAAAAAAAGAAAAGAAAAGAAAAATATGATGGTTGAAGAGACTAATAAATGATTTGAAATTGTCAGTTAATTTGTTCATGTTTTGATTTTGTTTTGTTATTTTTGTTTATTGGGATTTCTGTTTTAGTACTGGGGTTTGAACTTAGGGCTTCATTTTGCGCTGGTTATTTTAGAGATGGAGTCTGAATCTCATGGACGTTTCTGCTCAGGCTGACCTCAAACCATGATCTTCTAGGTAACAGCCTTCTCAGCTAGAGTTAGAGGCATGAGCCACCAGTACCTGGCTTCCTATTCATGTTTTGAAAAGAGCTTTTTGAATTATGTCCACTCTGTACGCACTAAAACGTTTTTTAAAACATGCACGTACCATCTATGTGTATTTTGTAGTTATCACTTAGTTGGTACGAGCATAGAATCTGACCTAGCATTTTCTTTTTTGCGTAACTATTCCTAGCCACTGTCATGTCATAAAACAGTTGGAGAGACATTGTTCTGGTTGCTTCATGGTTAGGGAGTGAAAGTTTTCTAGTCACTTCAACAAGTGCCAGTATACTTGTCCACACCTCCAGTGAAGCGCTTACATTATTCTGTTCCGTAGAAACTACTTCTTGCTAAGTATTTTTATTTTATATGTCCTATTTTGTAAATAGTTTTATAGGATTAAAGCTATACCTTTTATCTTACAAATTGTTTTTGGCTGCCTTTGTACTATAGTGGTAAATTGGGTAGTTGTGTTTAAAATATTTACTATCTGGCCTTTTACACACAAACTTTACCAGAATTCTGTGGATTGGCTTGTAGAACACAAAAAAACATTGACACGTGTGAACCAATTGAGTATGTTTTTGATTTTTCCAGGTGAAAGTCAACATAATAGGAGAAGTGGTTGACCAGGGAAGTACTAATTTGAAAGTTGACCATACAGGATTCAGTCCCCATGCTGCAATCTATTCAATGCGTCCGGATGTTAAATGTGTGATACACATCCACACCCTTGCTACAGCAGCTGTAAGTCCACAGAGGACCAGAACCAATTAATAATGATTCTGGAAAATACTGTTTTTGTGGCATTTATTTGTGGCATAGATTTGCCATTCAGAATTGTTTGAAATTTGCTGCATACCCAAAAAGTACAATAGCTTTGGGGATCAAATGCTACTATTCTCGGCAACAACTGGAAAAACAGCATTTTTAGAGCAAAGTTTTTGTTTTTATAATATTTGGCACAGCATTTAAATTGTGTTGCATCCCCTAAGTTTTGTTTTTGTTTTTGTTTTTCTTGGAATAAGTGAAGAAATTAAAAGTGGGAGGTGTGCTGCATGTTGAATATGATTAACCAGGGCAGTGCTCCCTAAGTTGTGTAAAGAATCAGCTTCCTATAAAAGTGTATGCAATAGCTAAATGTGTTATCTGTGGTATATACCTAATCAAATAGGTGTCCTCGATGAAGTGTGGAATCCTCCCAATTTCTCAGGAATCCCTTATTCTGGGAGATGTGGCTTATTATGACTACCAAGGGTCACTTGATGAGCAGGAGGAGAGAATTCAACTGCAGAAAGTTCTGGGTCCAAGTTGTAAGGTACGTAGTAAATTTACTACCCTAAGGAGTTAATTTTTGTTGCTGCTACTGGTAATGAATACAGTATGAGAGCTATGCCAGTTATGTAAAGTGACTGCCCTGGGGATTCTATTTTAGGTGCTGGTACTCAGAAATCATGGAGTAGTAGCACTTGGAGAAACAGTTGAAGAAGCTTTTCATTATATTTTTTGTGTACAGATGGCCTGTGAGATTCAGGTAGGAGAAATGATTCTCCCTTTCTTACTGCTTTATTATTTGCTTATTCAGTTGGATTTTATGTTTATTTCCAAAGCTCTATTGATCAGTAGCATTTTGTTTTAAAAGTTCTACTTTATCCAAGTAAAAAAGGGACATGAACTTAGTCATGTATGGAATTGAAAATAAGAAAATGTGCATTGCATTACACACACACACACACACACACACACACACACACACACACACACACACACACACACACACACACACACACACACACACACACACACACACACACACACACACACACACACACACACACACACACACACACACACACACACACACACACACACACACACCCTGAAACCTTATAAATGTAATTTTCCCACTAATCTTACTTTCTCCATTTCTCCATTTTCTCACTCTAGTACTGGTACTAATAGATAAAAACAGCTGCAAATCATGAAAAGACATGTGTTGTAGCCATTTTTTAAAGCTAGGATTAATTTCATAAGTATTTGATTTTGTTTTTATGCTGATCCTAGAGCTTGAACTCGGGGCCTGAGTGCTGTCCTGCACTTTTCTGCTGAAGGCTAGTACGCTACCATTTGAACCAAGCTTCACTTCTGTACTTTCTTTGGTGATATAAGAGTCTCAAACACTTTTCCTGCTTCAAACCATGATCCTCAGATTTCAGCCTCCTGAGTAGCTAGGATTGTAGGCATGAGCCAATGGCGCCCAGCTAATATAAGTTTTTTGAACTCATAGAGTTCCCAACAATTCCTTAGTATTTTTATTATAGTAGCTTGGATGTTTATTTTTATTTTTTTCTCAGAGAAGGTGAGGGTATATAGACCCTAATTTCCCTCTTAAAATCAAGCAGATTCTCTTGAAACAAATACTAATTTATTTGAAAGAGCACAGCAAAAAATCTTTTTTAGGTGTTTTAGGTTTTTTTTTGTTTTGTTTTTGTTTTCGTTTTTTGTTTTTCCTAGACAGGGTCTCACTATATAGCCAGGCTGGCCTTGCCTTTGCTTCCTTAGTGTTAGAATTACAAGCCTGAACCACAATACCCAGCCTCTTTCTACGAACTTTAACTTAGTTAGCTTCTTCTTTCTGATAATGGTTCTTTTTTTCAAATGAGACTATGGAAAGCTTAATTAACACAATAAACTGTAACATCTGCCAAAATGTTCTTAAATGTGAAGTGCAATATCTCTATTCCTTTCAAATTATACCTTTCGATAAAGGCTTTAAATAGATATCCATAGAAATCTTCAAGAAAAGAACTTTGAAATTTGGGGAGTGACTCAGTTTGAAATATGTTAAGGTATGGCTCTATCTGAATATGTTTTCCAGCAAGAGAATCAGAATTTTAGAAAGCAACTTTTTTACATTCAGGAAAAAGACACTTGGCTGCCAATTTGCACAGTAGTGTTACTTTGTTTTTGTTGATAGTAGACAGAACGAGCATTATGGGTATTTGCCAAATTGAGATTGTGCCTTTTTGACAGTAAAGTACTCATGACAGTCTTTATTATTTTGAATCTTTATTATATGTTTTACCATTGGTTACAGGTACGGGCAATAGCAGGAGCAGGTGGAATAGATAATCTTCTTATACTGGATCTTCAGAAGTATAAAGCTTGCACTCATAATATCGCAGCATCTGGAGGAGGAGGTGTTAATATGGGTTCCCATCAGAAGTGGAAGGTTGGCGAGATTGAGTTTGAAGGACTGATGAGGACTTTGGACAATTTGGTAGGTAAAAAATTAAACATAAACTTAAGTTTTATGTCTTCAGATTCAAGAGACGTCACTTCTGTCTCCTTTTGGTTTTAGAACATGCTCCTTACTCTTTCAAGACTAGAGCTTGACTCTAGCAAGGTATTTTGATATAATTTAAACACTTTTTTAGGAAGGTAATGTTTCTGATCAGAAATGTAGAAATCAGGAGCTGGGAAGGTGGCTCAGTGGTAGAGTGCTTGCCTTGCATGCTTGAGGCCCTGGGTTTAATTCCTCAGCACCACATAAGCAGAAAAAGCCTGAAGTGATGCTGTGGCTCAAGTGGTGGAGCTCTAGCTTTAAGCTGAAGAGCTGAAGGACAGCCCCCAGGCCCAGAGTTCAGGCCCCATGATCAACAACAACACAAAATAGAAATCACTTTTGTCAGGGACAATAAATAGTGTGATTGGAAGCTGCAGTGCCATCTGAAGTCAGTTTTACTTAGATCTTGAAATTTGCTTAATTTCAAATTCAGTATTATGTGGAGGTTATATCGGGTGTAAGAGAATGTTTTCACCTTTGTTTTTCAATGAAAACATCATTTTAATCATTTGTTTAAAGAAATAGACTTCAAATGCTGTACAGGTTTAATAGCTTTGAATGTCGTTTCTCCCTCCTTTAGGGGTACAGAACAGGCTATGCTTATAGGCATCCTCTCATTCGAGAGAAGCCCAGACACAAAAGTGATGTGGAAATCCCAGCAACTGTGACTGCTTTTTCCTTTGAAGATGATACAGTACCACTCTCTCCTCTCAAATACATGGCACAGAGACAGCAGCGTGAAAAAACAAGATGGCTGAATTCCCCAAATACTTACATGAAAGTGAATGTGCCTGAGGAGTCTCGGAATGGGGAAACAAGTCCCAGGACCAAAATCACAGTATGCCACTATTTTACATCATTTGCTATTTCTAAATATTTTGCCTGGTTACTCATGAACTGAATATTCTGTGTTTCAGTTATTGGGGAAGAAGAATATAATATTGGTATCATTTACAAGGTTCTAAACCCACTGTATTTTATTCTCTGTTTAAAGTGTTATACATGAATTAGATTACTTAATTCTCATAACATAAAATAGATGTTATTTTCTCCCTACTTTACCAATGAGAAAACAGGCAGGAAAGCTAACTAATCTTTTTTGATGATAGAGTCAGACTTTGAATGCCAGTAGTCTAACTCAAGCTTTGTTCTTGTTCACTACATGATATTAAAATATAGCTTATTGCAGCAGTGAGTTAGAACTGTTAAAACTACCAATATGAAGTTGTGCCAAACAAGATCTTATAGAAACAGGTTATTTTACCTTCTTTAGAATTGTTTCACATTTGTTTGGTTTTAGAGAACTATATATACCAAGTGTTCTCTAAGTATTCAAAATTAGTTATTCAAAATCAGTAACATCAGTAGAAATTCCTTAGGCATCAGAATGTTTTTCCTTAGTCTAAATGTTAATCTTCTCTAAGGGTTGTAATGTGGAGTAAATAAGTTACAAAAAATAGGCTAGAAAACAGTCTCTCTGATACAGTTGAATCCTTTTCATTGACTTCTTAGCCATCTGATGTAATTCAATGCAGAAAGCAGAACTCTGGATGTGAGTGCATACAGATCAGGCTGTATTTGAAATAGTTTCCTCATCATACTTTCAGTTATCAAGAGGAAAAAGTTTAACAGTGTGACTGAGTATACAAGTGAACTGTAACTGCATTTGATAATTTTTAAGTGAATGCTTTTATAATGCATTTTCTAACAAGTGTGAGATACAAAATGACCACTAATATATTGTTTAGCGAGATTCTTTGAAAGATTGACAATATATGTCCCCCTGGAGATTGTACTTGCTCAATACCTAATCATCTTTCCTTGATGCAGAGCTTCATTCTAATAAATGTTTTATTCTTTAGTGGATGAAAGCAGAGGACTCCTCTAAAGTTAGTAGTGGAACACCTATTAAAATTGAAGATCCCAATCAGTTTGTTCCTTTAAATACAAACCCGAATGAGGTTCTAGAAAAGAGAAATAAGGTAAGGCAAAGTCTCTGTGGCCAAATGAGACATTTTATTCTCTTGCATGTTTAAATCACTAGTGATGAAATATGATTACTAACAAGTTTAGTTTGAATACAGAAAAACTTAATTCAGTAATATTAGTTTATATCAAATAATTCTAGTCCTGTTCTTGGTGAACAAGGTACATGAAAGAAAAGTGTTAAACAGATTTTTGCCTTGAAGAGTCCTGGTATTACTAACAGTGTAAGACAACAGAAAATTACATACCAGGAAGAATGGGGATTAATGAGAGTTACAGATGGTGAAAGGGGTCTTTATAAAGGTGGAAGTTGATTAGACTCTTACTTGGAAGTGTCAAATAATAAGCTTTCAGTCAAAAAGGAGGCAAGTTATCTATACAGTTGTACCCAAGAACTTGTTACTGTGTTTCAATTCAGATTCGGGAACAAAACAGGTATGACTTGAAAACAGCAGGACCACAGTCTCAGCTGCTTGCTGGAATTGTTGTGGATAAACCTCCTTCTGTAAGTCTGAAGCAACATCATCTTTTTTATCTGCCACATAACTTTTCTTTCCTTTTAAATAGGAATTTTTTTATTTTAAAATTAAAATGAATTAATAATCCAAGTACCGGACTAGCAAGCTTGAGGTCCCAATTCAAACCCTAGTACCACCAAAAAATAAATAAATAAATAGTCCACAAAACTTCAAATAACACCCTCAAATTCTAGGGGTAAGAACTTTCCACTTTTTAAATTGCTTCTAGCAATTAAAAAATGCTTCTACCAATTGTCTTCATGTTTCTATATCTTTATGAGATAGGAATGCATACTTGTAATCTCAGCTACTTTGGAGGCTAAAGCAGGAGGACTGCAAATTTGAGGCCAGCCAGGGCTACATAATGAATCTTGTTATGTAGAGTTATACTTCCAACCAGGTATAACTCAAATGATAGAAGTACTATTGTGAGGTTCTGAATTAAAGCCCCAGTACAGTGTCTCTCTCTCTCTCTCTCTCTCTCTCTCTCTCTCTCTCTCTCTCTCTCTCTCTCTCTCTCTCTCTCTCTCTCTCTCTCACACACACACACACACACACACACACACACACACACACACACACAGCATTTTCTTGTTATTTATCAATTTCAGACCTCCTCATTATCATTACTTTATATATCACTAAAGGAAAAACACTGCAAATTATATTGTAGGAAACCATAAATTATGAATTGATTTCCAATTTCAGAAAAGAGAAAATACAAGGAAGAGTTTATTTAAAATAAATAATAGCTGGGCATTAATGGCTCATACCTGTAATCTTAGGTACTCAGGAGGCTGAGATCTAAGGATTGCAGTTCAAAGCCAGCCTGGGCAATCTCCAATTAACCACCAAAAACCAGAAGTGACACTGTGGCTCAAGTGGTAGAGCGCTCACCTTGAGCTGAAGAATGCAGGGACAGTTCCCAGGCCCAGAGATCCACGACTGAACCAAAAAAAAAATTTGTGGGTGTGTGCAAATAATTTTCCCGTGAAATATGAAGTGTATTATACTCTTGTCTTCTGACTGTTAAGTATTTCTCTCTTTTTTGGTCATGGATCTTATCTCTGGGCCTGAGCTCTCTCCCTCAGCTCTTCAGCTCAAGGCTAGCATTCTACTACTTGAGCCACAGTGCCACTTCCAGTTTTCTGGTGGTTTATTGGAGATCTCACAGATTTTCCTGCCCAGGCTGGCTATGAACCATGACCCTCAGATCTCAGCCTCCTGAGTAGCTAGAATTACAGGCGTGAGCCATGGGCACCCGGCCTGACTGTATTTCTAAGAGGAAAGTTTATAATTCTATGTTCCTACACTGAAAAAATAATCAGATACTATGTGCCAATCTATGGCTTCAACCCCTAGTACTTCAGGAAAAAGAGAAAGAGGGGAGAGAGATTAAATAATGATCTATCTCAAAGTTACAGAAAAATAAAAAAACAGCCCTAAAACTAGTAGAAGGAAGGTAAAAGCTGTAATTAAAACTAATATATGGGCTGGGAAGGTGGCTCAGTGGTAGAGCGCTTGCCTTGCATGCATGAGGCCCTGGATTCGATTCCTCAGCACCACATAAGCAGAAAAAGAAAAAACCAGAAGTGGTGCTATGGCTCAAGTGGTAGCACGCTAGCCTTGAGCTGAAGAGCTGAGGGACAGCGCCCAGGCCCAGAGTTCAGACCCCACGACTGGACCAAAAAAACAAACAAACAAAAAACTAATGTGTGTGTGTGTGTGTGTGTGTGTGTGTGTGTGTGTGTGTGTGTGTGTGTGTGTGTGTGTGTGTGTGTGTGTGTGTGTGTGTGTGTGTGTGTGTGTGTGTGTGTGTGTGTGTGTGTGTGTGTGTGTATATACACATATATATATACATATATATATTATACTAATATATTTATATAGATATGATCAGTAAAATAAAGAATTGTTCTTTGGAAGTAAGATCAACAAACCCTTAACAAAACTAAAAGAGAGCAAAGACACAAATTAGTAAAAGATAAAAAGGGAATCATACTGTAGATACCAATGAAATTCAGATCATTGAACAATATGTTGAAAAATCATATTCCAATAAATTAAAATCTTGGGGGAAATGGATAAATTTCTAGATACATATGATCTATCAAAATTGAATCAAGAAGACAATAATATACAACAAGTCAAAAGTAGTGATAAACTGCCATCAAAGAAAACATACTGGATAGATTCACTGCTGAATTGTATAAGATCTTTAAAGAAGAATAATACCTCAGTACCTCAATAATTCCTCAAACTATTTTATAAAAAATAGAAAAGAAACAGTTTCGCTCTTTCTACAAAGCTACTAATTGAGATCCCAGCATGTCCATGTTTATTACAGCACTTTTCTCTATAGCCAAGTCATAAGATCAGATTAGGTCCCCCTAAACAAGTAATAAATAAATGAAGAATATGTGGTATAAAAGTGAAAAAGCGGGGCACTGGTGGCTCACAGCTGTAATTCTAGCTACTCAGGAGGCTGAGATTGGAACATCACAGTTGGAAGCCAGCCTTAGCAGGAAAGTCCATGTGACATTTATCTCCATTAAACTACTCAGAAAAAGCTGGAAGTAGCGCTGTGACTCAAGTGATAGAGCACTAGCCTTGAGCAAAGAAGCTCAGGGACAGAGCCCAGGACTGGGGGAAAAAAAATGATATTATAAGAATAGATGGAACTTCATGAAGATCATTTATAATGTTAAGTGAAATAAACCTTCCCATATAAGGAAGAATGTAAGATCATGAAAAATTAAAGTAGACAGGAACTATTAGGAAAATGTGTTATATGCATGCACAAAAGTATCATTCACAACCATCATTTTATACAATTGATTTATGCTGATAAAAATTTGTGTTTATTATCATTTAAGTGGAGTTTGGGGAAGGATAAAAAATACATAAATTCTGGGCTGGGAAGGTGGCTTAGTGGTAGAGTGCTTGCCTTGCATGAGGCCCTGGTTTGATTCCTCAGCACCACATAAGCAGAAAAAAATGAAGTGGCGCAGTGGCTTAAGTGATACAGCTCTCTCCTTGAGCTGAAGAGCTGAGGGACAACCCCCAGGCCCAGAGTTCAGGCCCCATGACTGACACACACTCACAAAAAGATAGATAGAACATAAATTCTATCTACCAAGTATAACAAAGTCTCATTAGTATATTTTCTATTTTATTTTCAAAATGAATTTAAAGATGTTCTTTTAATGCAGTTTTTATTTTTTCTAAGTCTTACAAAGGTTGGTGAAGTGAAGCAGTTCTTGGTTTTTCAAAATATTTCTTATGTGAAGTTTATTAGAGCTTATCTTACTTTTTTTAAGTTATAAATAGCTACACACTGGTTGGCTCACGCCTATACTCCTAACTACTCAGGAGATTGAGATCTGAGGATCATGGTTCAATGCCAGGCCAGGCCCGAAAGTCCATGTGACTTACCTCCAATTAACCACCAGAAAACCAGAAGTGGAGCTGTGGCTCAAAGTGGTAGATCACTAGCCTTGAGCAAAAAAGGGTCAGAAACAGTTCCCAGGCTCTGAGTTCAAGCTCCACCACCACCAACAACAACAAAAATGTTACTAGACTGGGAATGTAGATCACTTATTGAATAGAAGGCCCTGGGATTCACAGCACCACAGAAAATAATAAAATCTTCATATTCATCTTTATAGAGAAATTAGCAATTTTAATTCATTGGATCTGTAGATTCCAAGAATGTTAAATCTGAGTATTTAAACAAAGAATGTTGTTTTGTCATTTCTTATAATTGCTTTGAATTAGGGAGTCACAAACATGTAAACATTTATATATATATATATATATATATATATACATACTTTATATATATATATGTTTCTCTGTATCTGTATTTGCATGGATGAATGGATGCATGGATGGGCAAATGGGTAGAAAACTGGATAATCTAGTTTTTTTCTTTGTAAGACTATGCACTTTGAAGATGATGATAATGGCCCACCAGCTCCTCCTAACCCATTCAGTCATCTCACAGAAGGAGAACTTGAAGAATATAAGAAGACAATCGAAAGGAAACAGCAAGGTCTGGAAGGTTAGTTAATTATTAGATTAACTCTGGGATAACCACATTAGAATACCTCAAGTTGGATGATAAAAGGCATTCATGAGTTTTAAACTACCTTTTTATACTTGTTCTATTTCATCACCAAATTCAAGTCAGGCTGAAATGCAAAGAGCTACCACATAACAGGGAGAGAAAACTTCAAAAAGCAGTTTAAATGCTGGCTATTTCTAAAATGGAAACCCTAAACCAGGTGCTGGTAGTTCATGCCTGTAATCCTAGCAACTCAGGAGGCTAAGGTCTGAGAATTATGGTTCAAAGCCAGGCCAGGCAGAAAAGTTCATGAGACTTATCTCCAGTTAACCACCAGAAAACGGAAGTGGAGATGTGACTCAAAGTAGTAGAGTGCTAGCCGGGCGCTGGTGGCTCACGCCTGTAATCCTAGCTACTCAGGAGGCTGAGATCTGAGGATCTCGGTTCAAAGCCAACCCGGGCAGGAGAGACCGTGAGACTCCTATCTCCAATAAACCACCAGAAAACCGGAAGTGGCGCTGTAGCTCAAGTGGTAGAGCGCTCGCCTTGAGCTGAAGAGCTGAGGGACAGTGCCCAGGCCCAGAGTTCGAGCCCCACGGCCGACCAAAAAAAAAAAAAAAGTAGTAGAGTGCTAGCCTTGAATGTAAAAAGCTCATGGATAGCACCCAGGCCCTGAGTTCAAGCCCCACAACAAGACAGAAAGAGAGGGGGGAGGAGGCAGGAAGGAAGGAAGAAAGGAAGGAAGGAAGGAGGAAGGGAGGGAGGGAGGGAGGGAGGGAAGGGAAGGAAGGAAGGAAGGAAGGAAGGTCCCAGATGAGCAAAGGAAGGAAGGAAGGTCCCAGATGAGCAAAGAAGTACTAGCCAAACTAGATACATATGTACTAATAGATTTAAACATTTCATGATATGTAGCTTCTTCCAGACATGTTATTTTGAAATTGTCACGGATTCACAAGTGTGATTTTAACATGAAAAAAAAAATCTTCATCCCTTGTATCTTAAGCTACCAACCAGTATGTTAATTTCAAAGTCAACATTTAAAACAAACTTTCAGAATTTTGATTTGACTTTTCTTAAGCATGTGCATTCTAATGCAGTTGAGTTGTTATGACTTTGAAACGCTTAATAAGTAGTTTATTAGTATTTTAGTTAAGGATTGTTCATAAAGAACTAGACTTAGTGGCACATATTTGTAACCCTGCACTTGGCAAGAGAATCACAAATTCAAGACCAGAGTAGGCTATTTAACAAGATGCTGAATTTTTTTTAACTGTCTTGTTAATAAAATGTCCTTGCTAATTGGATACTAATTGGAAACTTTGAATAAGTTTCAGACAGTCCATGAATCACATGAAAAATATAGATGAATTGTATATGATATACATGTGGAAATGAATGGCTTTAGAGACCCTAAAAGAAGGTGTGAGCTTCTGCTTTAGTTCATCTGCAACATACAGTTAGAATTTTTACACAAAATAAAGCAGAAGCCATTAAAGAACTTTTATCCATGCTGGGTGCCAGTGGCTCACACCTGTAATCCTAGCTACTCAGGAGGCTGAGATCTGAGGATCACGATTCAAAACCAGCCCAGGCAGGAAAGTCTGTGAGACTCCAGAAACCAGAAGTGGCATTGTGGCTCAAGTGGTAGAGCACTCGCCTTGAGCTGAAGAGCTGAGGGACAGCGCCCAGGCCCAGAGTTCAAGCCCCACCACTGACCAAAAAAGAATTTTTATCCATGTGTTAGTGCCTTTGTCACAAAAACAAGTCATCTTAACAAATTAATGTACTTACACTAAATGTTCTGAGTTGCTTATTGAACTTTTCTGACATAAATAGGAAGTTTTCTGTGTTACTTGGTGTTTTGTTAAATGTCCCTTTTTATTTTTACTTTTTGAAAGCCTAATGATGCCAGGTAAAACAAATATTGTATTCTAGAACTATCTTCTTTTTTATATAATTTTTAAGTAGTTTCTTTTTATATTTACTGACCTCCTGAATTAACTCACTAATATTGCTCTAACGGCAATTATTAATTTGGTATTTTCAAAACTTTAGCGAACCATTCTGCCTTGTTAATATGGCAGCATTGATGAGGCTTCAGAATTCTCTTTGTTGGATTGCTCAGTTGATTTTGGTTTCCTAACACTAGCTAAATACACACATAGAATTTGCCTGGACTGCCAACAGCTGTGTTTCCTTTTTAACCCTGTATGTATATAATGACTGTTAACAGCCAGAGTCTTAATACACTAATCTCCTTTTGATGTATAATTATTGGTCTATGTAATAACTATTAGCATGCTCAGATCCTAGCTGAGGAATTTATCATCTCTGTATATAGTCATTTGATATATTCACTAACCTCCCTGAAATCTCATGCTTCTTTGTTTTGCATGGCTTATAACTAAACTCTTATCCTACAGACGCTGAGCAGGAATTACTCTCAGATGACGCTTCATCTGTTTCACAAATTCATTCTCAAACTCAGTCACCGCAAAATGCCCCTGAAAAATTTGAAGGTATTCAATGAAATTTTTGTCAAGTTCAGTGTTTTTGAGAGCCTGCCCCATTATTTGTATTTATATAAGACACTAAATGATTACTCACAGTAAGCATACCATGGATTTTATTAATGTGGTGCTACTTTTGCTCAACATGTATAGATTTACTTTAATCTGGATTTCATCAACCAATAGTTCTTTTAAATTAGTATTTAATTAGTTGTACAAAGAGGTTGAAATTCAACCTGACAGTTATGAGTACAATGCATATTCTATAGTTCATAAGAATTTGTGGAATTAAAATTAATGAGTTATGATATGCATCTTTCAATCAGGAGCATGAAATTGTTTTCAGTTTTGATTGTCAAATGAGCCCAAAACGAAACAAAAGTATATATTATCTTTTCTTACTTATAGTGACTTGGTTTACAATTAAACTGTCATACCATCAAACCAGAATTATCTAGCCTTGACTTTTAGACATAGAAACTTTGTTTTCTTCTCCTTGATATCATTTAAGAAAGGTAGCTTCATGCTGATAGATTCAGTTTATTGAAATAATGATTTCATTAGAATAAAAGCAATGCCTTAGTACATTGCTAATAAACCTTTTTGTTTTTAAAATTAGCAAAAAAACGTTAACCAAGTAAAATAACCACCCCCCCCCAAAAAAAAATACCTCCCCTTTTGTAGAAAACCATGAGCTGTTTTCCAAGAGCTTCATCTCCATGGATGTACCTGTCATGGTAGTAAACGGCAAGGATGACCTACATGATGTTGACGATGAGCTTGCTAAGCGAGTGAGTAGATTAACTACAAGCACGACCATAGAGAACATCGAAATTACCATTAAGTCACCAGAGAAGATTGAGGAAGTTCTGTCACCCGATGGTTCACCATCAAAATCACCATCCAAGAAAAAGAAGAAATTCCGCACTCCTTCTTTTCTGAAAAAGAACAAAAAAAAGGAGAAAGTTGAAGCCTAAAGTTTTTTTGTAATTATTATTCTACAATGTGACATTGCACATTTAAATACAACATTTAAGTTGATCATTAATATACAGTGGTAGATCAGATTTGGGGTATGTAGCAAACTGGACTTCAAGAACTGGAAAGAGGTTTTACTAAAAGAAAAACATGAAAAATCTTTCAAATTCATCTCTTTTTATATTTCCAAAATGGCTTTGAATTTTAAAGCATTTTCTAGTTTTAGTTAGCTCTATCCTCATAAAGTATAATATAGTTCACCACTAACAGATATCTGTCTGAATTACTTCAGGCCTTCTCCATAATAACTGCTGGAAAGAAATTGCCAGTGAACAACTGAGAATTGTTATTTCTCAACACCTGCTTCACTTGGTAATCAGATTATAATTTTTTACCATGATTTTTGACTGTATCCTGTGGGTCCCCATTGTTTTAATGGGTTATTAACAGAATGCTTTAAAAGCATTTAAGTCAAGAATCTATAGCATTAGTGTACACTGGCACATAATTTTTTAAAAAGTTTTAAGAAAAGATTCGTTTGGAATTTTATTCATAGTATAAAATTCCCTCACCTGAAGTAACTTTATTTGCCAAGAAAAGTCATTTTAATAAACTATAATTTTTGAGGACTTCCTTTTTTAATTAGTTTAGAAAGCCCCTTATTTTTCAAAGAGGGGATTTTGTACACATAACATAGGTTATTTAGTTTAACTCTGGCAAAAACAACTTTTGTATGTTGAGATGTTTGTATACCATTCAGTATAAAAGTGTTATGTGCATATTAGCCAATCATTAAAGAGTAGAGCATATTTGAAGCTGCTTGGTACTGAGCATACTTCAATAGAATTCAAGAATCCAGGGATTTCGTATCAAAAGGGCATATCTAGCTTAATATTTGGACCTTACAATGTATTTTTCTCTTAGTATTGCTAATGAATGAAGAACATCTCATAATGAAAAGGAAAAGAATGAAAGGGAAAGAGAGTAATTAAGGGAACAAAAGATGAGATGTGAGAAGAATTCTAGTTTGATACAATAGGATATGTAGTGTGACTTACTGAAAGCACATCCAGATTTCTAAAATCCTGCTTATCTGCCAAAACTAGTGTCTTAGTTGTTATTTGAGTTTCAAGAGGGTCAAATCCTTCTATTTGTGTATTTTTACAAGTCAGCACTAAAAAAAAAAATCAGAATGTCAATCCCACCAAGTGAGAAAACTACCACTTCTTGATTCTTACGAAGTTTTCTTTTTCTTTTAACTTTTTTCCTAATGTAAATACAAATTTAAACCTAGACTTAATATAGTTATTTTCCCTTTTCCCAAGTGATGTCATAAATCAATGTAAAATCGATGATCCGAAATGGTCAGTGGGTAAATCCAAAGTGTTCTGGACAGTGAGTTGGCATGCAAAACTTACATTAATTGTAGTGTATTCCAGGCTGGGTCTGTTTGACTGTGTGCATATGATACAGAGTTGAAACAGATCCTGGAAACGTCGGTCTAGATCTCACTAACTACTGCAATCTGTGTTTTATTCTCTTAGTGGAAACTTTCAGTTGCTTAACTGTGTATTTGAGGATTGCTTTGTATTCTACATCATTTATGTTGTATTACAATGTATGAAGAAACAGTAACCTGTGAACTATGCTTTTCCATAACTTTTAAAATATATATATATCTTAAATGAATGCAATGTGCATAAATATTTTTTAAATGCAACAGTAAACTATTGCACCTTTTGCTAATGCCTCTATTTACTTGCTTTGGCATAATGAATGAGCCAATGAACCTTTGTGTCCTGTGGAAAAAGAAATGTATAAATGTTATCAGATATTGCTCTTAGATGTTATGCTAATTAATGTTAAATCACAAATAAACAGTATTTTAAATATACGAAATTGGTATCCTATAGTTTCCATTTTGGAGAGGTTCCTTAGCCTATGGTTTGTTTTATATCTCAATTAGATGAAATGTACATCTTATACATGAGTAAGATTAATGTTACTAAACAAGGAATATTTTTATAAATGTGTTCTCAAGTTAAAATCATATTTTAAAATTTTTAATCATATTAACATATATAATATATAGGTGTGTAATGAAACTTTTCTTGATCAGTTCATACTGGAAGAAATGCTTTCTAATAGAACTGTTTTTGTCTTGATAGGGTATGGGCTTCCGATGAAGATATGAACTGAGGTTTTTTTTTTTTTTTGGAGGGGTGCGTCCAGTCGTGGGCCTGAACTCTGGGCCTGGGCACTGTCCCTCAGCTCTTCAGCTCAAGGCTAGCGCTCTACCACTTGAGTCACAGCACCACTTACGGCTTTTTTCTTTTTGCTTATGTGGTGCTGAGGAATCGAACCCAGGGCCTTAAGCATGCAAGGCAAGCGTTCTACCACTGAGCCACCTTCCCAGCTCATGAACTGAGTTTTTATATTGTCCCCTCTTTAAGTTTCAGTTTAGTAATACAAATTACAACAGAATCAGAAACCATTCACCATTCCACCACATTAACATTTCAAGTATTTCATTTTCTTTTAGCTCTTGCCTGATTATTTATGTATTTTCTATATGTTGATTGTCGTGGTGTGAATGCAATTTATATTCTGTTGTTTATGCTTAAAATAACTCAGGGAATTTTCAAACTAACTCCCTCACATGAATAATTTCTTGTGATTTTTTTTTCGTTTTGTCCTAAAAATAGATGGTTAGAGTACAAGAGGAGGAAATCGTGTTAATTGAGGGTTCTGGTTAGTCAACTAAAGTTACCTATTACAGAAATGAAGGACCTGGGCAGAGAAGAATAGATTCATAGTTTTGGGCACCATCCATTGTTACCTTGGCTTGTAAATAAGCCTGTGGTTGAAAAAAAAATTGTTGTGTCAGAAAGATGCTCATGTGAAAATCCAGTTCTCTAAAGCAACAATGACCCTTGCCCTCAGTTTCTCATTTGAGAGTTAATATAGCTTGAAGAGAAGCTGCTGTTACCTTTTTCTTTATAGATCAGTATTGTCATTCAACAGGAAATAGAACTAAATGTACAAAATTATGACAGCATCTATTTCTTTTAACACTGGCTCCTCTTTTTTAAACATAGGCTGAAAACAAACACACATAAAAGCAATGTGATTAATTTTTTTAACTAAGAGGTGGTGTGTGTGTGTGTGTGTGTGTGTGTGTGTGTGTGTGTGTGTGTGTGTGTGTGTGTGTGTGTGTGTGTGTGTGTGTGTGTGTGTGTGTGTGTGTGTGTGTGTGTGTGTACTGGAATTTTGTAAAATGTCTTTTAGCCACTAGAGGGCATGAGAGGCTAACAATCCAATGTGCTTCCAGTACTTGTATTCATTTCTTAGACTGTTGGTACCATTTTTGTGAAATAACCAGAACATGGAAGACATTTCATTTGTTGCTTAGTCTCCTCACTGTGGATTATTCTCCTCTTTGTGGTTCTAGTGGGTCCCATTTCACAATACAAATATCACCTGTGTGACTGCCACAGTACCTCTGGAGAAAGAACACACTGAAAATTGTGGTCTCAGAAACTTATAGACTTGAGTCCACAGAAGTTTCATGTCTGAGAGTGGTAATAAAAGGCCTCCTTGACTTCTTTTTGACTAAGGAGCTAGTTGGTAATGACGATCTTTTTTGATGGTTTCTGTAGCAGAGATTATGCTAAATACTTCTCAGCTAAGTACTCTCATATATTACTCATTTGGCATCCCCATCGTGCCAACAGAGTGTCCCCATTTTGTAAATGATGCAACTAAAGTTTATAGAAGATGGAAAGGGACGTGCTAGTGTTCTTCCCATAGATTCAAAATTACTAGTACCCATCTGTGCTAGTCTTGGTATGGTTCCAGTATATGGTTTGGGGTTTTGGGGGGGAGAAAGGGTGGTTAACTTTAGGCAGAAGCAATTCCCTGAGTTTGTCTAGCCATGGTGAACTGACATTTTCATATAAGTATATCTGGGATAAAGCATTGGCTGATTTGAAAGAATTTTCCCCAACAAATCACATGAAGAAGTTGAGAAGCCATGATAAGCTATGGTGACAAAAAGTCTTTTTGGTTGGAGAACTAGCTCTTGACTGTACCATGTATCTGGAGAGCAAGGTGTTTGTGCCCTTGCTTATGAGACAGAAGAAGCTCTTTGTCTTTTTGACTTCCCATATTAGAAGCAAGGGAGTTTTTAAAGCCCGAAAAGGCAGCCATTTCACCTGTCCAGTCATACAAGTAGTTTTAAAATAATGACTGGAGCTACCTTTTTAAAATGAATGTAATTAGACTAGTTGTTCTTGGAGAAAAACCAAATGTATAGGCTAGAATAAGCAGAACAAGAACAAGTTTGGAGTAACTTCAAGTAGAAAAAAACTATAAACATTTACCAAAAGGGTTTCACTTCTAAGGAATGACCATTAGGGGGCAATAGTGGATGCAGTTTAATTTTAGTTAATTGAGGGAACTTCAGAATATCTGAGTTTGGATTTAGAGCTTTATTCTGATTACCCATTGTTAGGTGCAGTCTAAAGTTGCCAGTTGAATGTCGTTGATTTGTTTTTCATTACTGGGGTTTGATCGTGGGGCCTTGCACTTGCTAGGCAGGAGCTACACTTCCATTGTGTGCTACTGCATCCAGAGTGCCTCTGAAGATAGGGTCTCAAGGACTTGGTTGGCCTGGAACCCTGATCCCTGCATTCTCAGCCTCCCAAATACCTTAGGACGCCAGGTATGCAGCCTTATACCTATGATTGAGAAGGGATCTTGAAAACTTTCCTGGGCTGTCATGGAACTGTGATACTCCATTCTTAGCCTCCCAAGTAGATAAGATTAAACTTATGAGTCATTGGCACCCATTTAGATACTAAATTATTTTATTTGGTCCTTACAGCAAAGTTATCTTGTTCCCACTTGTAAAGAATCTTTCAGAAAGGATGACTTGACCAACCGTCAGTAGGAGCTGAGCCAGAATTCAAGCATCATACAGTTTTCTATTGTACTATTGTTTCTCTTGAAAATACACTATATCAGAACCCTAGGAATAAGTACAGTTTTCTAAATATTAGTTGTTTTCCTGCAAATGAACACTTTGAACTTTACAATGAGAAGATAGAAGAGAAACTCATTGCAAGAGCAAGACAATGTTATTTTTAATAATTGTTAGACTTTCCATAAGAGTCTTTTGAATATTCTCTCAAGTTAATCATGATGATGATTTCTGTACTCTTGTAACAAAATTTTTAAATGACAAAGTGGCACATTTTGGTATTCTGGTTCCAAAAAAGAAATCTTGTACCTGGCAGGAAAATAGATTGTGTGTGTGTGTGTGTGTGTGTAGATTGTGTGTGTGTGTGTGTGTAGATTGTGTGTGTGTGTGTGTGTGTGTGTGTGTGTGTATACCATCCACTTTTTTTTTTTTTTTTTTTGTCGGTCATGGGGCTTGAACTCTGGGCCTGGGCGCTTTCCCTCAGCTCTTCAGCTCAAGGCGAGCAATCTACCACTTGAGCAACAGCACCACTTCTGGTTTTCTGGTGGTTTAATGGAGATAAAGAGTTTTATGGCTTTTCCTGCTGGAGCTGGCTTTGAACCGAGATCCTCAGATCTCAGCCTCCTGAGTAGCTAGGATTACAGGCGTGAGCAACAAGGCCCAGCTATTCACAATTATTTTTAAGGCCTATATAATTTCTGATTAAGTCTTAATACTGAAGCTGCAGTAAAGGTAATTAAGACAGTTTTTGCTTCTAGGTTTTCTTCCTAGATTTTGTCATTCTTCAGAGCCAGCCTTGACTTTGCTCATAGTGGTAGGAAAATCCCTTCTTTTCAGTCCCAAATAATGAAATGTCACTAGGCAAAATACTATGCCTTAAAATCAGTGTTGGTTCTAGTTATTGAATTGGATATATGCTGGTGAATACTAAATCTCAATGAAATGATTCTATGATTTGTTAAAATGGTTTTTGAAATGGCATCATTAAACTCTGCCCCTCAAAAGGCCAATAAAGCCAGTAAATATGTGAGCCATATGGAAATTAAAAATACATACATACACTTTGGAGTGTTAACAGTTGAATTTCTTGGACCTAACAGTGTCCCTCAGGTTGATAACGTGATTTTTTTTTTTTTTTTTTTTGTCTTGGGGCTTGAACTGTATGCCTGGGCACTGTCCTTGAGCTCTTCAGCTCAAGGCTAGTAGTCTACCACTTGTGCCACTTCCGGCCTTTTCTGTTTATGTGGTGCTGAGGATCAAACCCAGGGCCTCATGCATGAGGGGCAAGCACTCTTACCACTGGGCCACCCTCCCAGCCCCGTTAACGTGAAATTTTTAAGGAAAAAAATCCCACGTTTCCCAAAGCACTTGTAACAGATACCCTGACAGATGGGGATGGAAATGAGGAGGGGTTATGTTATAAAATACAGGAGTTAAGAGGTAGGCTCTGAGGATTTCCCTTGGGTACTCTTAACTTAATTATCTTTTCTGGCTTTAAGAAAGAAAGAAAGAAAAAAGTAGTGACAGTCCCCCGCCTGGAGCTACAGTACTGCCAGGCTCTATTCGTTGAAATAGGAGCATTTTCCTTTCTAGTTGGTAAGGATCTGAACTAGTGCTATTTTTTTCCTACAGCAATCGTTTCTGAAGGTTCTCACCAAGCAGGAGCTATGGAGGAAGTAGTTGCTGCACGCAATAACTCACCCTTTTCCTGTTGAGTAATGCAGGGAGGGGGGACTGCCGTGTGACTGGCATGGTAGACTTTGACTTCAGAATAGATGGCCGCCCCAGTTTTATGAGAGAACATGTGGATGCAGACAACTCGTTGGCAAGCACAGGAGAACTCTTCCAAAGGTGTTTACTAGACTAACAAGTAAGGTTAAACATTACTTCCTATGTGGTTTCTATTTTGGAAGGGCTGGCTTCAATAGTTTCAACTGCAGTGAAGGTCATCTGAGGCTAAGACACCCAACAGTGCATCCCAACTATTCTCTACTGGGGAGAGTGGGGTTTTAGGGAGGGGTGAAGCCCTTATTGCATGATTTTTCCTATGGGTAAGCCTTTGAGGCTGTTTTAGTTTAAAATATATTCCTTTTAAAATATATTGCTTTAAAATACCTCAAGTAGCTCTATACTTTAGCATTATGTATAAGAAAGCATTGTGCATTGGGTTCTAAGTCCACTTTGACCTTTCAGATTAATATTGAGCAAGAGTCCTTGCACGTATACTTGCCAAAGCCAGGATGAGCATGGCTAGGTTAACCGCAGAGCAGGGCAAGCTGGGTGGGGCAAGCTCTGGAATTCTTCCCACTCACTGAGCAAAGTCAGGTGTTGGGGAACCGCTTGAGCTGAAGAGGTTAGCAGGTTAGTACAGGGCTCAAGTGAACCAAGCATGGAACCCAGAGAATGTGGAAGTCCAGAGAAAGCAGTCCAGGAAAGTGCTGTATGGAGAGGGGAAGCACAAGTCCCGAGGAGGAAAGTGCAACAAGAAAGCTGGACTGCAGAAGCCAGGTAGGATTCATGTAGGATATGGAGGAGCCCCAGCCACAGACCAAGCTTCAAGAGCAGCGTTTCCTCTGCTTCCTGTGGGCTGATGGCAAGATCAAGCAGAACCTCAGGCTCAAGGGGCCTAAGTCTAGCAGTTACTCAAGGAAGGGCTCACATGAGGAATGTGGCACGTGGGGATCTTGTCGTCAGAACTGAGGTGTACGATACTGCCGAGAGTCTAGGACACAAGAAGCAGTGCTCAGGGGCATGACAAAGTCCTGACAGGCCTACTGCCAGACTTGGCTTGATGTGAGTCTTCGGGCCAGAAGTTAGATCTGCCTTCGGTCTTATAACTTCATCAGGACTGGTTCTGGAGACCACAGCCAGATGAGCAGGTCAAGTGATCAAGCCATTGGAGAAGAGTTCTGCAAAGACAGGAAGGGCCAGTCCTGCCTTTCACAATGGAAGCAGCCTGTGTGATAGGCCTAGCCACATAAGAGTGCTACAGTGCCACCTACCTAGAAGAACTAGCAAAGACTAACAGGCAAGGGCCAAGCCCTACCAAAACCTTGGCTGTGAGCATGGTCCTGTGCTCCTTGCAGCCTACTTTGGCCTGCTGCAAGCAGCTTAAGCTCTAGTGATGGTTCTTCCCTGCAGCCCCTAAAGAGCACTGGTTGAATAGAGGAAGACCAATGAATAGAGGAAGACCTCCCTCCATGGAAGGGGTGGGCCTATGGTTTTATCCCATCAGAACAGCTTAGATTCCATGTGATTTGGCTTCTACGACCCTCTAGTGGCAGTAATAGCCTCGGCTACTGAGTCAGAGGCTTCTGAAATGTCTTGCTATGTTTGCCAGATAATGATCTCTCCATTCCCTCCTCCAGCCTGTTAGCAGAGACTGGGCCCCCTTGAAATGGTACCTTGGAGGAGCTCCAATCTGTCACCATCAATTGAGTGCCCAAAACAGAGCCTATCCTTGGCAAGCAGGACCTCCCTTACACCCATCTGCCCCTAACCACAGAGGCTGGAAACCTACCAAACTCCTTCCCAGCCCTCCAGACACGTTTTTCTACCTTACCTGACTTGTGGGGGATATTTCCTTCCAGTGAAATGACTTCCTTTGCCCAACTCCAATAGCCCTTCAGGATCGCACTTCACATTATTGATTGTGATTCTACCTCCTCTCCATGACTGCACACTCTGGGAAAACAGAGACTGTACCTTGTTCATCCTTTGTCCTCAACCATGCTCACTCTCTGTCTCTCTGTCTCTGTCTCTGTCTCTGTCTCTGTCTCTGTCTCTGTCTCTGTCTCTGTCTGTCTCTCTGTCTCTCTGTCTCTCTGTCTCTCTGTCTCTCTGTCTCTGTCTCTGTCTCTCTCTCTCTCTCTCTCTCTCTCTCTCTCTCTCTCTCTCTCTCTCTCTCTCTCTCTCTCTCTCTCTCTCTCTCTCTTGCTCCTCTCTCTCGTTTTCTAGGTGGGTGAATAAACACTTGCCCAGGACAACCTGCCTGAGCACCTCACTGCCATTCACTCATCCAGAGTGGAGAGATTATTGGTCAAGTATACAATGTACTCTCCAATAGCCAAAGACAATTTGGAAGTGTGCAAAGGATAGATTAGGTACTGACTGGTCTTGAGTCTCCTACAGAAGAGTGATGTGCGGCCTACATCCTGATCTACATTGTGGGGTTTTACTCACACGTTGTCCATTTGGATCTTCAATAATTATTTAACTGAGGGCTTGAATAGTTATTTAACTGCTCCTGTTGATTGTGATCATTGGCATACTGTAACTCTATGGGTAAAATGTGGTAGCTAGAATTAATACTGAGCACCAAGTACCTTAAGTGGATGTATGAATTCAATACAACAAACCTCCAGTAGAGATGCTATCATCATGTTTTAGAGGAGAAAACTGAAACATAGTGAAGTCATCCAAGGAAACACAATTTAGTAAGTAGCAAAGCTACTAGGGTTCAAAATCAAGCATTAGGGGCTGGGAAGGTGGCTCAGGGGTAGAGCGCTTGCCTTGAATGCATGAGGCCCTGGGTTTGATTCCTCAGCACCACATAAGCAAAAAGAAAAAAGCCGTAAGTGGTGCTGTGGCTTAAGTGGTAGAGAGCTAGCCTTGAGCTGAAGAGCTGAGGGATAGTGCCCAGGCCCAGAGTTCAGGCCCCAGGACCGGACCCAAAAATAAATAAATAAACAAAATCAAGCATTAGAATGTGAGCTTATCTTTATACTGTCTTTGATTCCCTAGGATATCAGCTATGTTACTCATCATCTTAATTCACCATGGATTTCTGGGGATGGCTGGCATAAGTTGAATAAAGCATCCCACTATACTGAGTTAACGTTTTCTTCCCTACTCAGTCAATTTGGTGATAGGATACTCTAACCATGGCACCTGGTATGCTATCTACTATCAAGCAATGTTACCAATCGTAGCCTGAAATCTCTACATCTGAAATTATTCCATTACTTTTCCTTTGGTCAATAATAAAGCATCATCATAGTTCAAAAGTTAGGAATTTATTGTCTGGAGTCCTAGAGATCTGAGCATTAATTCCTTGCCCTTCGTTTTTCTAGAAAATGGTTATAATTGTACTAACATTTTAGAGCAGCTATAAGAATTAAGCAAGATGATAATATACACAAACTTAGCAGGGAGCTGTCTCCATAGCCCTTGGCATTGGTATTGTTAGTTTTACCACTTTGATCTGCCAGGAAAGAATTAAACTATGGGTGGCTCATCATTTTTGCTGTGGCCCATTTACAATGCTATCATTCCTATTCTTTCTAAACATATTTGTACAACTGTGACAAGTTCTCCCGTCTTTGGAAAAGAAGGACAGAAGAGGAGTGATGAACAGATTGCTGTACTTCCCCTTTTCCTTGTTAAGAGGTTTGGCGTGTTTGTGGGGTAGATGAGACAATGGCTCGTGCTGAATCTTCCCAAGGACACTGCAAAGGAACGAGGGAGGGGAGGAGGCTCTAAGATACTTCCCATTGGAGGTCTTCATGGAGTCATGGAGCCTGGCATGCTTCCTATCGGAGCCACCTTGGGGTTCTTGCTGGAAAGGACTAATTTCCTGGCTCTTTGCCTTCTGGAAGGCTGAACATTGTCACATAAGAGTTGGACATCAGGGAGCTTAGTGACCCCAGCCTTTTCACGTTGGAAATCTAAGAAAATCTTAAGTGATGCTTCATGATTTCAGGGATCCATCTTGAACATGCACTGGTGACAGGTTTGAGCGAAATGTTCTCAGAAAAGGTAGTAAGGAGGATTCAGTATCAGTCCTGGGCTGCACGGGACACTCTGCAAATAAATGGGCTTCTTAAGAAAACTCTGCGTATATTCACAATATAATACATACAGGCAAGGGTGGAGTATGTAAAAGTAAGTGGGCAGAAAAAAATGTAAACTTTTTCCTACAGTTCAGTGCCAATTTTATTTTGAAAAATTAATCATATTATACACAGCCACACTTACAAAGGAGAGGCAAAACGTAAACACACCCAAACAGCGTGTATTTGAACAATGACAATTTCTTGGTGGTGCTATTACAAGTGTTTTTAATTTACTTGACTCACACTGAACAATAAAATACTAGAAATTCAGAAAACCGAAAATTATGAGCCAGGCTTGGTGGTACATGCCTGCAATCACAGCTACTTGGGAGGCAGAGGCAAGAGGTGATCTCAAACTCGAGGCCAGCCCAGGAAACCTTAATGAAACCCTATCCTCAAAAGCAAAATGCAAACCGTCCGGGGATTGTGACTCAAGCACTAAAGTACTTAGCCAACATGTGCAAGGTCCTAGGTTAAATCCTCAATATTAAAAAAAAATAATTTCAAAAACGTAAAAGATATGATCCCTAAAGGAAGATGTTTTAAGTCACATTAATATTGAATAATAAATGGCATTGTGCAAGGAAATGCCCTTTGGTGTAATGAAGGGGGACACAGGTTTGTTAACTTGCTTGCACACATACAGTATAGCACTGGAAATATATTGCAGAAGTCAGTCACACAGGGTTATGAACACAGGGAAAGAAAAGCAGCCTGTGGGTGGCATGGAGACTTCACTATAGCCTTTTGAACTTTTTTTCTTATCTAGAATCTACGTTAAAAGCTTAACAACTTTAATGCAGGGCATGCTTGCATTGTTATGATACTAAGAGTTCCTGAAAACTATCAGGAGGTGCATCGTTATAAGCCAGCCTTGTGTAAGGCTGTGGTTACCTTTCCACACATGCAAGTGTGGCCCACAGTGGGTAGAATGTCTGTCTGCAAGATACCATCCACCATGCTGTGTGACACTGTTTATCTACAGGCCCACATGTCAAGTGTCTGTCCTTGTGCAGAGCTAAATACACATACACACACACCCCAAAAACAGGTTAGTATGGCCCATCATGTTGCTTCCTATTTTTGCCCAGCTTCCAAGGAGCTCACAGCTATGCTGTCTTGCTCTAGGTTTTCTGGTCAGGTTCCCCTCTCAACTATTTATTACTTCACTCTCAACTTGCAAGTTTTGCACTAGCCTTCCATTTTATAACAGTTTTTTCTTTACCTATATACAAATTCAAAATCTCTTTGGAAGGTGATAGGGCATGTATTAGTCACCTATTGCTAGGTAACAAGTGACTCCAAAACGCAGATGCTTAAAAGAATGTACATCAGAGTGTGTCATTGTTGCTTTTGGGTCTGAAATTGAGTCTGTTGAGATGAAACTAGTCAAAGGAATACATAATGAGCGTGAATGAATAAAGAGGAGACACTGCTTCGGAGCGAATGCCTTCTATGTCCTACTTGTAGTATTTGACAAACACGGTTGCACTGCATCTCATAAAAGCACTGTTTTCAAAAAAAAGTGGAGCTTTAAGAGAAAGCAGTTGCCCAGGTCACACAGTAATGTCAAGCATGCTTCCGGCTGAGGGCCCAGCTGTGCCCTCCCCGCCCACCCAGTGGGAAATGGAAGGCATTTCCAAGTATTGGTACCTTGACTTATTTAAGCCAAGGCCATTTTGTCACCAGGGAGAAATGTGATTAACACTCCCAAGTTGAAGGGATTCTAGCAGAGCTGTTTCATTTGTCTTAAACACGCTGGGATCACACAGGTGTGAGCTCCCCTTCAGGTTCTCCTCCAGGGCCTTCTGCCAGGGCCCATGCTTGCCCAGTCAAACAGCCTTTCCCCTTTCAAAGCCTTTCAGAGGCCCTGCCTTTGAAAACCAGCCAACTGACCATGGCATGGACGCCAATGGGGTCAACTGATCAGAATGACACGAAACCCAGGGGTATGTAAGGCAAAGTCCTCCCTCTTCATGGGGACTGAGCCAAGTCCAGCAGGGTGGAGACAGGACAGCCCATCTGCCCGGTGCTATGCTAGACTGTGGGCACCTGATAAGGCCAGGGAACCACCCGCCCAACTCTGTGTCCTCTTCCAAATATAGATTTCTCCCTCCACTGTTCTTCCTGATGTCCAGTGTCACTTGAATGCCTTCCTCCGGAGGTGTCTCACTGGGCTATGGAACCTGACCTAGGACAGGTCAGCTTTTGGAAGTGGCAGGTTGAGTAGCCGATGGCTATGGGCCAAGTGTGTGAATTTCCTCCTCTCCTTCCCCTACTTCCTTCCTTGGCACTGGCAGAGCCATTCCTCTTGAAACCAACTTTTCTGATAGATTCTTTGGCCAATCCTGTTCGTTCTGCTGGGTGCTCCTATCTAGGAAAAAAAAATCACTAGAATTCTCCACTGGCAGTCTCAGGTCCTGAGGCCCATTTCCTTACCCTGAGAATTCTCCTTGGTTTACCAGTTTGAGGGTCTAGAGTTATTGTCAAACCTTGAGCTGGATGAGCCACTTGGTGAGGGGTCTTGTCTAGAAGCACAGTAAAACCATCTTGGTGAAAATGGAAATGGTGGAGGTCAGCTTACTGGAATCCCTTTCAGGGAAACTCGCCATTTGTGGTTGAAAAACCAGAATGATGAAATACTTGGGGTAAGTATCGAGACTTCTGGCATCCCAAGGTTTGCCAAAGACGAAGATCTAGTTAACAGCCTGGAGTTTTTTCTGGGTGTGGTTTGTGAGTTTGGAGCCCATTCATTGCTGCCTCTGCCCCCACTCTGCTTGGTCCTCCACTCTTCTCTCAGTGCTCATCAACCTTGTCGGAGTAACACATACTAGGTTATCAACAAGCAGGGCCACCTCCTCTAGGAGGTCTGGATCATTTTTGGCCAAGTTAGAGAAATATGTGTTTTAGACAGCATCTCACACACCAGAACTTGTAAGGAGGGGGACTCTGGGAGGGACCAAGCCCATGAATGCTTTGCTGGCTGCACACCTTCCCTTCAGACCTGCTTGCTGGGTTTTTCTTTTTCTTTTTTGCCAGTCCTGGGGCTTGAACTCAGGGCTTGGGCACTGTGCCTGAGCTTCTTTTGCTCAAGGCTAGCACTCTATCACTTGAGCCACAGCGCCACTTCCGGCTTTTTTTTTTTCCTGTTTATGTGGTACTGAGGAATCAAACCCAGGGTTTCATGCATGCTAGGCAAGCGCTCTACCACTAAGCCACATTCCCAGCCCTGCTGGCTGGTTTTAAGGCCAACATCTGGAGGTGAATCTCCAAGTTGTGCCTGTGTGCAGGTTTAAGCCCCCAGGACATTTGACAGTGATGAACAGAGCAAAGATGGTCCACCTCCTGCCTGGAGAGCAGTGTGAGTCGGTGCCAGCCCCTGTCATGAGCAGGTGGAAACGCTTGCCTCATGACCCCACTGCATGGCTCCCTGGGTCTCCAGGAGTGTGATGTGTGGATCCTGGAGAAGCTAGCCTAATGGTGGTGAGTATGAGAATGATTATGTCTCCCAGCACATACGGTGCACCTGCCATGGTGAAGGCAGCATGCAGGATGCCCAAACTGCCTACCCCTAGCCAGGCACTGGGGCCCACGCCTGTAATCCTAGCTTCTCAGGAGGCTGAGATCTGAAGATCGCAGTTTGAAGGGAGCCCCGGCCAGAAAGGCTGTGAGATTCCTACCTCCAATAAAACACCAAAAAGCTGGAAGTGGAACTGCGGCTCAAGCGCTAGAGCGCTGGCCTCGAGCATCCGCGTTCAGGGCCATGTCAGTTCAAGCCCCATACTCGCACTCTGTCTCTGCGCCCCCTTCACACACACAAAACTGCCCCCGTTTCCCTGTGTGTGTGGAGGCTGCGCAACCCACCCCACTGCTGTAACTGGCAAGTCGGAGTCAGCGTTCTGAGCCCTGTGTCTCCGAGAAAAGTCCCCGCAGGACTTGGGACCAGCATGTAGCTCGCCCGCACCCTCCTCCCCCTGCGCCCTCCTCCCCCTGACCACGGCCCCCCCCCCCCGCACCCCGCCTGCGCCATCCTCCCCCTGTGCCCTCCTCCCCCTGCGCCCTCCTCCCCCTGCGCCCTTCTCCCCCTGACCACGGCCCCCCCGCACCCCCACCGCGCCCTCCTCCCCCTGCGCCCTCCTCCCCCTGACCACGGCCCCCCCGCACCCCACCTACGCCCTGACCACAGCCCCCCGCACCCCCACCCGCGCCCTCCTCCCCATGAGCCCTCCTCCCCCTGACCACGGCCCCCCCGCACCCCGCCCGCACCCTCCTCCCCCCTGACCACGGCCCGCCCGCGCCCTGACCACGGACCCCGCATCCCACCTGCGCCCTGACCACGGACCCCCGCACCCTCGCCCGCGCCCTCCTCCCCTGACCACGACCCCCGCACCCCATCTTCGACCTGACCACGGACCCCCGCACCCCATCTGCGACCTGACCACGGCCCCCCGCACCCCGCCTGCGCCCTCGCCTGCACCCTACTGCCCCCTGACCACGGGCTCCCGCACCCTACCCGCGCCCTCCTCCCCCTGCCCTCCTCCCCCTGACCACGGCCCCCCACACCCCACCCGCGCCATGACCACGGCCCCCCGCACCCCACCTGCGCCATGACCACGGCCCCCCGCACCCCATCTGCGACCTGATCACGGCCCCCCCGCACCCCACCTGCGACCTGACCACGGGCCCCCCGCACCCCATCTACGACCTGATCACGGCCCCCCCGCACCCCATCTGCGACCTGACCACGGCCCCCCGCACCCCATCTGCGACCTGACCACAGCCCCCGCACCCCATCTGCGACCTGACCACGACCCCCCGCACCCCATCTGCGACCTGACCACGGCCCCCCGCACCCCACCTGCGACCTGACCATGGCCCCCCGCACCCCATCTGCGACCTGACCATAGCCCCCGCACCCCGCCTGCGCCCTGACCATGGCCCCCGCACTCCACCCGCGCCCTGACCACGGCCGCCCGCACCCCTACCCGCGCCCTCCTCCCTCTGACCACCGCACCCCGCCCGCGCCCTCCTCCCTCTGACCACCGCACCCCGCCCGCGCCCTCCTCCCCTGACCACGGCCGCCGGCCTGGCTCGAGGCCCTGGCAGCTGCTGTCACGTGACCCCGCCGCGAGCCCGGCGTCCCGAAGAGCTCCGGGGCCGCGTGCATCGCGCGCGCCGGGACGGCAGAGCCGGGCCTGGGGAGAGGGCGCGCGGCGCCGGGCGAGCGGGCTCAGGCCCTGCCCCGGAGCGGAGCGGGGAGGCCCTGCGGAGGCGGACGAGAAAGCGGTGAACTTTGGAGCCACTGGCCCTGCCGTGGACGGGCGGTGTGGCCCGGGGCCGGGGCAACGCGGTGGTCTCCGAGCTCAGGTGGAGAGGGGCCAGCCTCCAGACCCGCCGGCGTGGGAGGCCGGGGATGGAGCAGGTGGGTGCCAAGGGCCTGGGGCTGCGTCACTCCCGGAAGCAGGAGCTTCTCAGGGAGGGGTCCGTGGGGCCCTGCGGGAGGGGGACCCCGTCCCCCCCCGTCCCCACCCCCGCGTCCCCACCCATCCCCCCCGTCCCCCCCCCCCCTCCGTTGGCCGCACCTCCGCCCCTTCTCCTTCCTCTTCCACTTCCACCCTTTCCTCCCTCTTCCTTCTCCGAGGCCGACCCGGGCGACCTGCCCGAGCGAGGGGAAGGTGTGTGCCCGGGACACCCGGGGCCACGCCGCTGGCCGCCCCGCGGGGCCTCCACCTGCGGCCGGGAGGTCACCACAGGCCGCGGGGACCTCGGGGCCTGGGGACCTGGGGGACCTGGGGTCCTGGGGACCTGGGGGGCCTGGGGGACCTGGGGGGCCTGGGGGACCTGGGGGGCCTGGGGGAGCTGGGGCCCTGGGGGGCCTGGGGACCTGGGGATCTGGGGGGCCTGGGGATCTGGGGGCCTGGGGGACCTGGGGGCCTGGGGGCCTGGGGATCTGGGGGGCCTGGGGGACCTGGGGGGCCTGAGGGACCTGGGGGGCCTGGGGGGCTGGGGGACCTGGGGGCCTGGGGGACCTGGGGGCCTGGGGGCCTCGGGGGACTGGGGGACCTGGGGACCTGGGGACCTGGGGGACCTGGGGGCCTGGGGCAGGGGCCTCGCATGCTTGGCTAGCTACGTGCAGGGTATTGACAGATAAAGACTGCGCAGAGAAGAAGTGGGGGGGGGGGTCCTGGGGACAAGGCGGATTGAGGCCCTGGGAATGTGGGGGCGGGTGAGGGTCTATGGAAGAAGACCAGATGGCTCCCCGCCATGTCCCCATCTGTGAGCAGGGGCTTGTGGACAAAAAGCTCTGCCCATGTGAGGAGCTTTGGGAGGTGAGGCCTGGGGAAGGAGGGAGGGAAGGGGGGCGACTGGAAATGGGGTTCCCCCTTCTGTGTGAGCTTGGCAGCTGGGGCCCAGTGTCCCCCACCCCCAGGCTCTAGGAGAGAACTCCCAGTGTGCTCTGGGGGAGAGGTAGACTTATCAGCCAACCAGCTCCTAAGGGTTTTTGTCTTGGTTTGTTTGTTGTTGTTTTCCACTGCCCTGCTGGTCCCAGAGCTCAAGGAGAGCCCGAGGCTGCTTGGGGAGCTAGATCTCCGCCAGCCTGGCCCCAAGCCTGGGGGACATATACAGGCTCCGGGCACAGGAGGGCCTCTGAACCCCCAGAAGATGTGTAGGGACCATCTTCTCCCCTAACATGGCCAACTGGTCAACCTGCTCCTGGTTTCAAAGTTTCTTATCATGCCCAGTGCTCTGAGGAAGAGAAAGGACCAGCAGCACACCAATTCCTGTTGGCAAAGTCTTCTCCACTCTTCTTCCTTGGTTCTTTGGCAAGGCCTTCTCAGTTGCAGCCTGACCTAGCATGCCAAGGCTCTTTTCCCTGAAAAACAGTTGCCTTGTATCACCATGCCGGGGCATGGTGCTACATGCCTGTAATTCTAGGTACTCAGGAGGATCATGGTTCCAGGCCAGCCCAAGGCAAAGTTAGTCTGAGACTCTTTTGTCTGAAAAACAAAAACAATCTAATAGCAAAAGGATTGGGGCTCAAGTGGTAGAGAACTTACCCAGCAAGCACGGATGCAAGAGTCGATGCTCTGTATTTCCACCTACTCTCTGTGTGTTTCCAAATGTAGGCCCCGACTTTATGGTGCAGCTAAATCCTTCCCAGAGAGCAAGCAAGATCAAAGAGTGCAGGTGGACCTGGTTTCCAGCTTTTACCCTGCCGTTGATGACTTTGGACAAGTCACTTTCTGCGATCTGTATCTGAGAAAGTGGATACCTGCTCACAGAGTTGCAAGGGTTGAATGAAGGAGGACCTGCCCTCCCTTCCCAGAGTGGAGCTCCCGGAGCATAGCAGACCAGAACTCCCTCACTGAGCTCACATCCTGCGTCTTAGCTTTTCCCAACTGCATTGGCACCACTTTAGTCTAAGTGCATTTTCCCCCTGAATTCATTTCCACCATTGACCCCCTCACTGGCTGGCCTGCTCCCTGTCTGGCCTTTCTGTGGAGCCTCTCCACAAAGAGAGGGAGCTCTTTAAAATGCACATAGTGGCTCTGTCACTGCAGCTGCATGGCCTGTGACTTCAAAGGCAGGTGAAATTCAACTTCCTTTTGCAGGCAAGGAGTCCATTGGTGATCAGGGCCCCGTCTGCTCCTGGGTTTGACTTCACCTGGGCTGCGCGTGCTGCATGCTCTCCCTCGTCCAGGTCCATTGTTGTAGTTCATTTCTGGGTTTGCAAGTCCTCACCCAGCTTCATCCAGGAGCCAGCTTTCTGGCTTCCTAGCTCAGAGGGAACCTGGTATGTTCCAGGCATGCATGTGTAGGCAGTTTACTTGCACAATCTCATGATCGTCCCCCCTTGGGTGATAAAACTGCATCTAGGTGATTAACCCCTAGATCCATCCTGTCCCCAAACCCAGGCTCTTCTGTAGTCATCACTGTCATTCAGCTCCATCACTTCCTACTCCACTCCAAGTGTGGCTCGGAGCTTGGGGGAAGAAAATGTAGATGAATCTCAGAGAAACAAAAGGTATGTTTGGGTAAGTGCATGATCAAACAGATTTATACTCAAGGGTGCTATATAGGGTTAAAAATTAGTGACTGGGGTTGGAGGAGGTATGGCTCAGCTGATAAGAGTGCCAGCCCATGAGCAAAAACATCAGATACATAGTTCAAGTCCCAGTCTTGAATGAAAGAGAGAATCTAGTGAACAATAATGAGTATTGCTGGACTCCAGTGGCTCATGCCTGTATTTCTAGCTATTCAGAAGATTGAGATCCAGAGACTCATGATTCAAGGCCAGCCCCTTGCAGAAAAGTCTGTAAGACTTCATCTCCAAAATAACCAGCAAAAAGCAGAACTGGAGACATGGCTCAAGTGGTAGAGTTCTAGCTAAGCAAGTTCAAACCCCAGTACCACCAAAAAAAAGGAGGAGGAAGAAGAGAAGGAGGAGTAGTAAGAGGAGGAAGAGGATGAGGAGAAGGAGGAAGAGGAAGAGGAGGAAGAATTAGCCTATGAGTTATATCTCAATAAAGCTTTGGGGGAAAAAAAAACCTAGATGTTTACTAAAGACCCCAAATTAGGAGAGTGGCTAAGAAAACTGAGTAATGATGGAGTACTCTGCAGTGATTTTTAATAAAATGAATGTTGATATGAAAGCATCTGAAGTCGTTGAGTAAGTTAAAAAAAGTTACAAAATTCCAGTTACAGCAATGGATCCTGTTTTCAAGTGTGTGTGTGTGTGTGTGTGTATGTTCCCAAAACAGAAATGCAACTGTCACTCAAAATTACAAATCCCAGCCTGAGAATGCTATGGCTAAGTTTTATCCTTTTGGGGAGTGAGGTGAATGCAATCTGCATTTTCTAATATTTCATACAGCAAACATGTATTGGTTATATGATTTCTTAAAAAAAGAATGGAAGATTGCCCACGCCTCTCCAAGTGTTCAGTCTAGCCAGGAAGTCACATGCAAACACTGGGAGGGGAGACGCTGCTGGGTCTTGCTAAGCAGCTCCAGGGACAGCCCTTCAGGGGATGGAGTTGGAAGTTACTAGAATAGGCCTTTGAGCGCAGAACCAAAAAACTGTGCCTGTGACCCTGGATGGCCAGCGAGCAAAGGGAGAAAGGCAAAAGGTATGTCGCTTCAACTGTCCCCAAAGATCCAGCCTTCCCCTAGATGGGGAATATGCCTCTGAACCCACCGCTGCCATTGTGGGAGAGGAGCTAGCTATGTTTGTTCAGACCATAACCACATGGTCATTTGGGTGAGCCCAGCTGTATGTGAAAAGGCTCTGGACCAGAGTTCTTTGGGGTGGAGGATAAGAGATGGGGTCAGTCAGCACTGAGGTGTTTTGCACCTTCCACCTTTCCTTTGCCTTTCATTCTTCAGTGCTCTTTTCTCTCAAGCTGGGGAAGTGCCCTGTGGGCTGTGAACAGAAGTCAGGGGCTGTGAAATAAAACAACCTTGGAGATCAACAGGAAGCTGGGAGATAAATCACAAGGAGAATGACTTTGGGTTTGGTCTTAGTTTTAGTGGTCATGGTGGTGATAGTGGTGGGGAATTGAGGCGAGAAGCAGGAAACCAGGTTCTCTAGCCTGGGCTTTTGATGGTTTCCGGGTCTCCTGGGGACTGTGAATAAAAAAAGGTCCTGGGCCTGCCATGAACCAGCTCTTCTAGGATGCCTATATCTCTGATCTTAAGAAACTACTGCTCCTCTGAGAGGTCAGGGTGGAGGAGGAGGAGGAAGAGGAGATGGAAAAGGAGGAGGAGGAGGAGGAAGAAGAAGAACAAAAAGGAGGAAGGGGAAGAGGAGGAAAAAGAAAAGAAGAAGGAGGGGGAGGAAAAGGAAAGAGAAGAAGGAGGAAGAGGAGGAGGAAAGAAGGAAGAAGAAGAAAGAAGGTCATGGCCAGGGGCAGAGGGTGCCCATAAATGAGGAGCACTGGGAATGAGCCTCCTGCCCCCCTCCCTGGATGATCCCATATAAGCTGAGACAGCTTTCATCAGACCCTCAAAGGAACCCACCAAATTGGGCACCAAATGAATGATCACTGACAGAAGATAAAGAGGGAGAACCTGAATCTGCTCTGGCTGCCATAACAAAATACTATACACTGAGTAACCCATAGAAATCCCCTTCTTTGTTGAGATAGATTTTTTATTATGGTGCTGGTCCTGGGGCTTGACCTCAGGTCCTGGCCACGGTCCCTGAGCTAGCACTCTACCAACTGAGCCACAGTAATATTTCCAGTATTTTTTCTTTTTTGGTAGTTTGTTGGAAATAAGAGTCTCATGGACTTTCCTGCCCTGGCTGGCTTTGAACCATGATCCTGAACTCTCAGCCTCCTAAGTAGCTAGGATTCCAGGCATGAGCTACCAGAGCCTGGCTGATCATTTTATTTGGTTTATTTTTGTGGTGCTGGGAATTGGACCCAAGGCCTCACTTCACGGAGCCCCTCACTCAACCCCAGAAGATTATGACTGGAGGCTGGGAGAATCTAAGCCCAAGATACAGTGTCTGGTGGGGGCTGGTCTCCTACCTGGGAGATAGCTGTTTTCAGTGTCCTCATATAATGGAATGTACAGGGGCTCTCATGCTTTCTATTAGAAGAAGCACTAGCCCTGTATTCCTCTCCCCCCACCCCCCAAGATCATCACTTTGGCAGGGGAGTGTTCTGAGGGAATGCAATCATTCACAGCCTAGTAGGGAGTCAAAAACAAAATTCAGCCTTGCAATTATTTGCTGTGTGATTTTAGGCAAGTGAATGTCTTGGAGCTTTGGTTTCCTCATTGCAAATGCATTAAAATGAGGTCCTGCACCTGGAAGCTTCTACTGCTGCTCCTCAGGTGCTCAGGCCATTCGCTGATTCTGAGTCCCTGGGAGGGCCGGCAAGCTCCTCGGTGCGGTGCGAGCATGCCAGACTGGGTACCAGACTGGGCAGAGGCACGCTGAAGACAGTATCTCATGATACAGCAAGAGTCAGGTCAGCTGCCAACTCAGAACTGTCCCAACAGCCCTGCCACCATCAACCTTTCCCTCTGTTTGACTTCCTCTCTTCAGACTCCATTTCTTCACCTGTCAAGGAGAGGTAATAAGAGCCACCTTCTCATGGCCTGGGTATGAAGACTGAGCGAGGTATGGCCTGTGAGAGTTCAGACACAAGGGGTGAGGGCTCCAAAAGTCTTGCTCATTTTTGTTCAATCCACTTGGCATCAGTGCCAAGAAAGACTGTGCCCTCCCACACCGTAGCCTGGCCTTTCTAGAGCAGTTCTCCAAAGACTGACTGCTTACACACCAACTCATGTGCCTCCAACAGCCAGGAGAGCAGAGAGAAAGCACCCTCCTCTTCTGCTTCAGTGGCCCAGGGGCTATTTTGTTCTATTATCCAGAACCCCCATCTGACAGACAAGAAGGGAATGTTGTCATTCATTCATTCATTCAGTGCCTTCTGCGTTGAATAACAGTTAAAAGTTCAAGCTGTGGGAGGGTTCACAGCCATTACCTAGGATGGCTGTGAAGAAAATGACAGACAGTAATGACTGTTGACAGTGATATGGATGAGCGGAAACCTCACACACTGCTCGTGGCAGTGGGAGTGGGAACAGCCACTTTGGAAAATAGTGAAGCAGTTCCTCAAGTTGTTAACTATGGGATACTCTACGAGCTAGGAGTTCTACTGCTTATCTGCCCAAGATGCATGGAAATTTATGTCCACATAAAACCTTGTTCCAGTGCCAGGTGTGGTGGCACTATAATTACACCCATGATTACACACCTGTAATTCCAACACTTGGGGGCTGAGACAAGAGGTTCTCAAGTTCAAGGCTAGCCTAGATAACATAATGAGACTCCACCTTAAAAATACATATGTATATATATATATATATATATATATATATATATAATATGTGTGTGTGTGTGTGTGTGTGTGTGTGTGTGTGTGTGTGTGTGTGTGAGACATATAGTATATATAACTGAGTGCTGGTGGCCCAGGCTTGTAATCTAAATCTACTCAGGAAGATCTGAAGGATATTGATTCAAGGCTACTCAGGACAGAAAAGTTTAATAGGTTCCATCTCCAATCATCCAGCAAAAAATAGTGTTGGAAACATGGCTCAAGTGGTACAGCACCAGTATCACCACAACAAAAATAGATAAAAATAAATAAATTGCTCAGAAATGGTCCTAGTAGCATTATACACAATGCCAGAAAAAAGTAAAAATGACCCAGATGTCCAACCACTGAAAATTAAAAATAAATGTGCATCTATGGAATATTATTTGGCAATGACAGTAAATAAGTACAGATATATTCTAAAACAGGGGGAGCCTTGAAAGTATTATGCTAAATGAAAAGATGTCACAAAGGAGTATATTCTATGATTCCATGTATATGAAATGTCCTGAATAGGACAATCTGTAGAAATAAAGTAGACTGAAATTGAGTTAGAGCTCTGGAATCTGTCACCTGAGCAATTGGGACAAGTAATGCCACTTCCTCATGCCTTAGTTTCCTCATGTTTGTTGTTAAGATTGAGTAAATAGATGCAAAAACCTTAGAAGAGAGCTTGCCTGTGGTTAAGTGCTCAGTAAATATTAGCTCTTACTGCTTTAAGCCATACATATTCTTGATCTCTGCTGTCCAATTTAGTGGCAACTTAACATTAGGTTACTCTGAATTGAGATATGCTGAAAAATATAAAATACATACCAGATTCCAAAGGCTTAGCATGTAAACAAAGCAAAATATTATTAATAATGGTTGAGCTGGGAATGTGGCTTAGTAGTAGAGTGCTTGCCCAGCATGCATGAAGCCCTGGGTTTGATTCCTCAGTACTACATAAGCAGATAAAGCCAGAAGTGGTGCTGTGGCTCAAGTGGTATAGTGCTAGCCTTGAGCAAAAGAAGCTCAGGGACAGTTCCCACGCCCTGAGTTCAATCCCCAGGACTAGGAAAATAATAAAAATAATAATAATGTTGATAATAATTATATGTTTAAGTGATGGTGTTTTACATATTGGGTTAAGTTTAATCTCTTAGTAAAATCATATTTTTATTTTTCCTTTTTTATTATGGCTCCTAGAAAACTTAGAAGTATCTAATAAACAGCTAAAATAATAAATAATGGTTAAAAAAATTGAAAGCCTTTCCCTTAAAATCATGATGTTTACTCTTGTCACTTCTATGCAATATTGTGTTGGAGATTGGAAAGAGGTATATTAAACAGCAAAAGGAAAATAAAAGGCATTCAGATAAAAAAGGAAGAAGTATCTTTCTATTGATAGATGTTCTTTTACATAGAAAATTTTAAGAAGTTCCCCCTCACCCACCAAACAAACAAACAAAAAAAGTCTCTTAGAACTGGTAACTGAGCTCAGCAAAGTTTCAGCAAACAAAATCTATATACAAAAATCAATTGTATTTCCATACATAAGCAATAACATGTCCAAAAATAGAATTGCACAAAACAATTTCATTTAAATAGTATGAAAAAGATAGAATACTAAGGAATTATTTTAGCAAAAGGTACATGATTTGCACATTGAAAACTAGAAAATGTTGGCATAGTCATAATGGAAGAAATTAAAGAAGATGTCAATAAATGGAAAAACACTTATGTTTTCCCCAGTTGATCTACAGATTCAATGCAGTATCTACCAAAATTTCCATGGGATTATTTACAAAAGTTATTAAACTCTTCCTAAAAATTAACATAGAAATACAAAGAAGCCAGAATAGCTAAAACAACTTTAAAGAGAAAAGTCAGATGATTCAGTTTCCCAACTTTAAAACTTATCGAAATGGGCTGGGCACAGGTATAACATCTGTAATCCTAGCTACTCAGGAGGCTAAGATCTGAGGATTGCAGTTCAAAGACATCCAGGCAGGATGGCAGGAAAGTCCATGAGACTCTTATCTTCAATTAACCACCAGAAAACCAGAAGTGGTAGAGTGCTAGCCTTGAGCAGAAAAGCTCAGAGACAGCACCCAAAGTTCAAGCCCCACAACCACCACCACCAACAAAATAAAAAACAACCTTATTAAAATGACAGCAACTAGGCAGCGTAGTACTGGCTTATGGGTAAACATAAAGGTCAGGGGAGTTGAATTGAAAGAGCCAGAGGTAGCCCTCAAACTCTTGCTCAATCGATGGTTATGAAGGAAAAGAAGAGTTATTTCAGCAAATGATTTGGGATAAATAGAAAGCCAAATGCAAAAGAATGGAACTAGACCTGTCACTTTTCACCACATATAAAAATTAACTCGAGACCCAAATATAAGAGTTATCACAGCCGGGTGCTGGTGGCTCATGCCTATAATCCTAGATACTCAGGAGGCTGAAATCTGAGGATCGAGTTTTAAAGCCAGCCCAGGCAGGAAAGTCCATAAGACTCTTATCTCCAATTAACCACCAGAAAACCTGAAGTGGCACTGTGGTTCAAGTGGTAAACGCTTGTCTTGAGCTAAAGAGCTCAAGGGCAGTGCCCAGGCCCAGAGTTCAAGCCCCAGGACCAAAAAAAAAAAAAGCTATCACTAAGAAAACATAGGAATCCGTATTTGTGATCTTGGACTTGGCTTTGGTTTCACACACACACACACACACACACACACACACACACACACACACACACACACACACACACACACACACACACACACACGATCGCCATAGGAAAAGATACGTCAACTGGACATATCAAAAGTAAAAGCCTTAGTTGGACATGGTGGCTCATCCCTGTAATCCTAGTTACTCAGGAGGCTGAGACTATGGAGATTCAAGGCCAGCCAGGCAAAACATTTAAGAGACCTTTTGAACGAATAGCTGGGTTTGGCAGCACAAGCCTATCATCCCAGCTATGATGGAAAGCTAAAAGAGAATCACAGTCCAGATGCAGACCGAGGCTAAAAGCAAAACTCTATCTCAAAATAATAGTGCAAAAAATGGTACCTGTCTAGCATATGCAAGGTCCTGAGCTCAAACCTCAGTAACAACAACAAAAAGTCAGGTGCTGGTTGTTCATGCCTGTAAATCCTAGCTACTCAGAAGGCTGAGATCTGAGGATCATGATTCAAAGCCAGCCTGAACAGGAAAAATCTGTGAGAGTCTTACCTCCAAATGATCAGCAAAAAGCCAGAAGTAGAAGTATGGCTCAACTGGTAGAGCGTCAGCCTTGAGTGATTTAAAACAAACAAACAAGTGAAAGCGCAAGGCCCTGAGTTCAAGCCTTAGTACTAGAACCCCCCCCAACACACACACAAAAGGGGGGATAGGACTATAAACATCAACGAGAAAGTGAAAAGACAGTCCATAAGTGAGAAAAAGATTATTCAGGGATGAAGATGTGAGTCAGGTGGTAGACCACTTGTGAAGGCTCGAATTCAAACACTGATGCCACCTCCCCCCAAAAAAAATCTGCAAAGTTTGTATCTTATTCATCCAGAGTTTATATCCAGAATATGTCCACAATTACTCTAACTTAATAAAGATATAAATAATTCAATCTTAAATTAGGCAAAGGATGTGAACACAAAGCTATGCAAAGAAGACATGCAAAACGGTCAATAAGCACATAAAAAGACAATCAGTATCATTAGCCATGAGGGAGACACAAATCAAAACCACAATGAAAAACCATTGCGCATTGGCTGAGATGGCTATAATGAAATTAATAGGTAACAGCAGAGCTGGAGCACGATTCAGTGTCAGAGCACTTGCTGCCTATACACAGGGCCCTGGGTTCAATCCCAACACCCCCCCACAGATACAGACAGGGGGAGGACATGGAGAAATATGAACCCTCAGACATTGCTAGTGGGAATGTGGCATTACACAGCCACTTTGGCAAAGTGTGACAGTTCTTCAAAGTTAAACATAACTTTACTCAGTGATCTAGCAATTCCACTCAAGAGAATTGAAAGCATGTGTCCATACAAAAGTGTCCTTATGAAGAGTCACAATAGCCTTATCCACATATTGAAACAGCCCCAAACAGCTGATGGATGGATAAACCCCGTGTGGTCGCTCCACCTATCTGATGTTACTTAGCAATGAGAGGAGGTGAGCTCTGTGCTGGACTCCATTGATGGCCACAGCTGGTTTTTCAACTCATCTACTATGGGCTACTTAGGTTGCTTCCAGGTTTGGGCAATTCTGGAAAGCTGCTCTAAGCATCCATATTCAAGGTTTTGTGTGAACAGAAGTTTTCAGGTAAATAATAAAGAATGTGATTCCAGAAATCTTTTTTCTGATTTTTTTCAATACTGGAGTTTGAACTTGGGTTGGTACTCTCCCACTTGAACCACACTTCATTCCTGCTTTTTGCTGATAAGTTTTCAAATAAGGTCTTGCTTCCCTCCTAGCAGCTATGGTGACCCACCACCTTCAGGCTTCTATCAGTGCTGAGATCACATTTTTTTGTTGGTCGAGGGGCTTGAACTCCAGGCCTGGGCGCTGTCCCTGAGCTCTTCAGTTCAAGGCAAGCACTCTACCACTTGGAGCCATAGCACCACTTTGGTTTTTTGGTGGTTAATTGGAGATAAGAGTCTCACAAACTTTCCTGCCTGGGCTGGCTTTGAACCACGATCCTCAGATCTCAGTCTCCTGAGTAGCTAGGATTACAGGTGTGAGCCGCTGGCACCCAGAGAAGCCTATCCCTTTTTCTGCAGGGAAATTTCTTGACTCTGGAGTAACTGAACATTCTTGACTGTTTCCATGAAGAAGAAGCTGCTCCCCGAATGGTCTGTGGTTAAAAAACAAAACAAAACAAAACAAACAAACAAACAAAAAACCCCCACAAATGTTTAGCAAAGGCTAGGTAAAGATACAAAATTATCCAGGTGCTGGCGGCTCACACCTGTAATCCTAGCTATTCAGGATGCTGAGATCTGAGGATAGAGGCTCAAAGCCAACTTGGGCAAAAAGCCCTTGATTCTTATCTCCAATAAAGTACCCCAAAAGCCAGAAGTGGAGCTGTGGCTTAACTGGTAGTGTTAGTCTTGAGAAGAAAGGCTCAGGAACAGTGCCCAGGCTCTGAGCTCAAGCCCCAGGACAAGACACACACACACACACACACACACACACACACACACACACACACACACACACACACACACACACACACACACACACACACACACACACACACACACACACACACACACACACACACACACACACACACACACACACACACACACACACACACACACACACACACACATCAAGTCTGTCAAGGAAGTCCCTCTGAGACCCCTGGAGATGCTACATGCAGTGTGTTGTGTCAGATGTGGTCACTTCCTGAACTTACTCTACCACAGAACCACTTTGGAGGAAAACACCTATTAAAATCTTGCCCCACCCCACCTCCACCCCTGCCAAAAAAAAAAATCTCCCAAAATACAAGCAACCCACGGGCCACACTGAGAAATACTGATTAGGTAAAGTCAACATGAAACATTGTTCAAGTTGGGCATGACTGCACCAGCCTTTTATCCCAGCACTGGGAAAGTACAGGAGGAGACAAGTTTTAGGGCCAGCCGGGGCTACTGTGAGACCATAAGAAATAAATAAGTAAAAATAAAAATAGACTAGAAGATAGTTCAGTGGTGACGTGCTTTCCTAGCATGAGCAAAGCCCTGGGTTCCAACCCAGCTCTGAAAAACAAAAACAAACAAGCAAACAACAAACACTTATTCAAAGGCACATTTATAGTTGCAATATAAATCCCAAGTATTCAGACCTCCTGTTCCATTTCCCCTTGTGTCCTGCAGATCATAAACCATGAGTAGGTAGTGAAATCAATTTCTAGGCTTACCACCGGCTCTAAAACAAATGAATCAGATGGAAGAGAAAATAACTTGGTGCGGCGCAATATTGAACACGAGTAAGCGTTGCTTTGTGAAGCACGCAGCCCGGCACACGTGGCCGGGTGGTGATAGAAAACATGAGTGCATTAGCAGAGAAGTTTGGAAACTGCTCCACCGGCTCCTCTGGCAATCCTTGGGAAAAGCCGGTGTGAAAAGCTTTCCTTCCTCTTTCAACTGAACCCTTGCGGCTGGCTGGGGACAGTTTGGGGACAGGAGGCTCTCTTTGGCTGTGTTATTGCTGGATAGATTTTAGGATTAGCTGTGTCACCTCACTGGACCCAGAGAACGACAGAGGCCCCTTTTGTTATCCAATGTGCTCCAGAAATTCATCCTTTTGCAAATGTTGCTCAGCCTCCCTGACCCCAAGCCTCTCTTCCTGGCCTGGGCGAATAGGGCAGTTGTGACCCAAGCCTCTTAGTTCCACGTGGACACTTGGAAGGCTGCTCCGATGCCTTCTCTTGAGGTTCATTTTGGCTCTGTCTCTTGGTGATTTCTCTTTAGCAATGGTCCTGTCTTTTGTAAAACATGCCAGCCATATGGCCATGGTGTGGTTCTGGTTCTCATTCTCGGTGGGGCAGGAGAGCTATGTAAACCTGGAGGGAGCTGCGTGTTGACCAGTCCTGCAGTCCCTGGGCCTCCGTAATTCCTCCATGAAGCTCCTTGGCAAAGCTCCCAGCGCAGCCGCCATTTGCCACGTGTGTGACTTTGGCCAGGTGGCCTCCTCCCTTCCTGCCTATTTTCTCATCAATAAAACCCACCTTTTGGGGAAGTGCTGAGGATTCAGTGAGACAGTCTATATAAGATGTGTCACCAGCCAGGCACTGGTGGCTCACACTTGTAATCCTAGCTACTCAGGAGGCTGAGATCTGAGGATTGCAGTTCAAAGCCAGCCCAGGCAGGAAGGTCCATGAGACTCTCATCTCCAAGAAACCACTCAGAAAACCAGAAATGGTGCTGTGGCTGAAGAGCTGAGGGACAGTGCCCAGGCCCAGAGTTCAAGACCCACAACCAACCAAAAAAAAAAAAGGTTTGTCACCATCCTGGAAAACTGAGAGCTCAATTGAGGACTGAGTCACCACCCCACCCACTATTTGACCATAGTATCATAGTGTCATTTATCTGTTTACTTGGCCCTTTGTGTCTTGCAAAGGGACCTGCCAAGATTTGTATAGGAGGAGGTTTTGAGAATTCAGCAGTCTCCAAGTCTTCAAAGGTTTCCTTCTGCTGATGGACGGAGTCGAGGGTTCATAAAGCATTCAGGAGGGGGGCTCTCCTGTGCCCTGACCTGATAGAGATGTTGTCCTGGCTTTCCCCTGGTTTCAAGTCCTGCATCTTAGGCAATGCCTCCATCCAGGAAACCCAGGTTTGTTAATCCCTTCCTTCCCAGGTTTCCCCCCACCCCCTGGACCTTATGCCCTACCCCGTTCCCCCAGGCTGGTACTTGCCATAGCCCTCCTGGGTGTTCTGTCTTCCTGCCCCTTGCTTCCTTATTTCCTGGGTTCAAATGCCTCAGGTTCACTGACATGTCTCAGTTGACTTGTCCATCTTTTCAACTGGACTGTCGTTCACTTGGGGCCAGGGTCTGTGTCCTTCCGATCAGAGTCCACGTCATATCCCTCCAGAGCTCTCAGGTTCAAAGTTGAGGCTCAGAACACTGGGTGAAGGCAGAGAGGAAGCGCCAGCTCCTGAGTGCTGGGGATTTGCTCAGAACCAGGGGCCACAGACAGGAGCATCGCTCCCCACCCTCTACCCCCAGGCCTGCCTCTCCTTGCCTTCCTGCTCCACACACAGCCAGAGGCCCTGACCCCACCTAGGCCCCCATGCTCACACCTCTGCATGCCAAACAGGAGGACTGACCAAGCTCTTCTGATGAAAACCGTCAGCTGGAAGGGCAGCAGTGTTGGTCCGTGGACCACATGATCAGGAACTTTGTGACTTTTACTTACAACGCCAGCTGCTGGTTCCTCCAGAGGGGTACCGGGTGGGGGAGAGGTGGCTTTGGAACCGGTGACCCTGATAAATACTTCCCTATAGGGTAAATTGTTGTGGCTAGCTTTCAGTGAATTGATATACATAGGTCAACAGATCATAGGTCTATGATCTAAGACTGAAGGTGTGGCTCTGGTGATAGAGGGCCAGCTGCAGGCAAAAAGCTGCGCAAAAGCATGAGATCCTGAGTTCAAATCCTGGTACCAGTACCCCAAAGCTAAAACAAACAAAAACCACCCCAAAAGTCAATGATCCAGAGCCATGTGAGGGCACATGCCTGTAATCCCAGAACTCAGAAACTGAGATAGAATTTGATCTGTAGCTAGCCTGGGCTCTGTAGTGCAATCAACCCTACTTCAGACCTAGTCAATAAGCCAGGTGCCAATGCTCATGCCTATAATCCTAGCTACTCAAGAGGCTGAGAGCTGAGGATTGCAGTTCAAAGCCAACATGGGCAAAAAAGTCTGAGAGACTCTTTTTTTTTTTTTTTTTTTAATTTAATCATAGGGCTTGAACACAGGGCCTGGGAGCTGTCCCTGAGCTGTTTTGCTCAAGGCTAGTGCTCTACCACTTTGAGCCATGGTGCCACTTCTGGTTTTCTGGTGATTACTTGGAGATGTGTCTCATAAACTTTCCTGCCAGGGTTGGCTTTGAATCGTGATCCTCAGATCTCAGCCTTCTGAGTAGCTAGGATTACAGGTGTGAGCTACCAGCACCCAGCTTGTGAGACTCTTATCTCTAATAAACTACTCAGAAAAAGCCACAAGTGGCACTGTGGCGCAAGTGGTAGAGTGCTAGCTTTGAGCACAAAGAGGCTAGGGGACAGTTCCTAGGCCCTGAGTTCAAGACCCAGGACTGGCATGTGCGCGCGCATGCATGCGCGCGCGCGCACACACACACACACACACACACACACTAATCTAAAATAAGGTTAAGGAAAGGCTGACCTCCCTCAGAGCAGTGTAATGTGGTTGCTGCGATTAGCATCACCATCAATGAATGATATCTGATGCTTCTTGCACTGACATGGGACAAGTCAATGTCACCTGCAGAAGCCTGTGAACTCATTTGTGGACTGAGAGCCACGGGGTACAAAGTTCATGGCACAGGCACGAGGATTGATGGAGGGGCTCCATCCGGAGTGCTGGGTTTGGTGTCTGGCACAAACCACCCTCAGCAAAGGCTCAGCATGTGTTCCCTGTCAAGCTAGTAAACAAGACCTCCACCTGCTTCTCCACCTGCTCCCCTCAAGCCCCGTGACGCCTCCCTTCCATCCACCATCCACCTAGCAGTCAGGGAACAGCCCTCCCTCTCCAGATGTGGGCCTCAGAGTGGAAGAATGAACCCCACCCCTCGGCAGCAATAAACACAGCCCCTCCCCTTCCACTCATTACCCCGGCGCTCCCCACCCTCTCCCTGGGCTTCTCCCAGCACCATCCAGGTATCTCTGGGGCATCGGGGCGGTTCTAAAGACAGCTCAGGTGCCCCGGAGCCGTCAGAAGGTGCCAGAAAGTCTGACACAGTGGCTCAGGACAGATCTGCCTAAAAATAGAATCTCCAGATCTCAGGCCACACAGGAGTTGGGAGAGCCCTGACAGGGACATGGGGCACCCATCCTCTCTGGGAAGGACTCCCTGGAGCCAGGGTGCCCAGGCTGGCTCGCAGACCCTGGGGTCCTGGGTGGAGACTCGGCCACCGCTGTGGAGGGGCAGGGCTTGAGGAAGCAGAAGTGGGGGGCGCATCCCAGGCCCGTGCCTATGGCCAGAGCAGTTACAGCACCTCTTGAATCCTCTTGGGATGGGGAATTCGCCATTGCCTCTCCAGAGCTGCTGAGTAGCTGGGGTTCAGGCTAAGAGTGTCAACTGGGGAGCCAGATGTTGGGTAGAGGGGGACCTAAGTCCTTCCAGCCGCTGGCTCTGCCGCACCCCACCAGTTACTCAACATCACTCAACTTCACTTCCTAGCTGTCATGTGGGGACAGTAATTAATCGCAGGCATCTACTTCCCAGGTGGTCAAGGTGGGGGGTGGTGTCCTTATGCAGTGTAGATGAAAGTGCTTAGCATGGTATTGGACATTGTCTGCCATTAATGTCTGCTGCCGGAGGAGTACTAACAAGAAGAAAGCAGTCTTGTGCTGGCCTCCCCGGCTCTAGGGCACACCCCTACTTCCTACCATCTTTTGTGATGGCCCCTTCACCCCACCCAGCCCACCCCACCCTCTCCAAGAGCGGCTGTTTGTTCCCTTCAGCCTCTCAGGTACAATAGGAAGAACTTGAAATATCACTTTTGCTTTTTATTTGTTGTCTGTTTTGTTTTGTCAGTTGTGGGGCTTGAACTCTGGGCCTGGGCGCTGTCCCTCAGCTCTTCAGCTCAAGGCGAGCGCTCTACCATTTGAGCCATAGCGCCACTTCTGGCTTTTCTGGTGGTTAATTGGAGATCGGAGGCTTTGAACCTCAATTCTCAGATCTCAGCCTCCTGAGTAGATAGGATTACAGGCATGAGCCACAGGTGCCTGGCCTTTCGATCTGACTTTGTGGTAGTACTAGATTTTGAACTCAGGACCACCTGCTTGCTACTGGCCCCCAACCACAATTCTCTAGCTCTTTGCCTCCCGAGTAGCTTGGAATTACAAGCTGGAGCCTGTTAACTAGCACCTGGCTAGTTTCTGGTTTTGTTGGTTGGTGGGTTGAATTTTCAAGCCCAGAGAACTCAGTGCTGTACACAGAACCCAGTTTTGTGGCCAGCTCTTTAGCGTTTGTGTTCTTCAGCTTGGCAGTTGGGCCTTCCCCACTCCCCTACTCTTGCATTGGTGGGAGTAACTGCTCTCTCTTTACTCAGGAGGAAATGAGGCCCTGAAAACCTCCATTTACAGAGGATGGCAGGATAAAGGACAGGAGAGTTCACACCTCTGGGACTCACCGTGTCCTCTCAGTGACAGGGCTAGGAGCTCAGGTCCTGGGTCCACAGAAGTGGGGGTGCATCTCTTTAAGTCTCCGTTTGTCTGTGGCAAAGGAACATTCGTCATCAGTGCCCGTCCCACGCAGTTACTTTGTGAAATAAAGAAGATAACTCACATAAACCTATCTAGCAGGGCTTTGCTACTGTTATTAATACAAGGACTGCAGCTAGAAAGCCCTGAGCTGTGTGGGAACGGTGGGTCGGGATGGGAGGTGTCTTTTGCCTTTTGCTTTGCTCCCCGTGGTGATGCTAGCCACAGGCTGCCTGCCTGTTTCTACAGCTGTGAAATATTTGGTCTGACATTCTGGGTGTCAGAGCATCCCAGGAAGGCCCAGGGAGCCTACAGACTGGCTGGGAAGACTGAAGGGGCCACAGAGAGGTCGATGACTCAGTTCCAGGAATTGGGGCTCTGCCACCCATGTCCCCAACCCTGAACTGCTTGGGTGGTATTGGGTCTGTTCCTAGGGCTACCCTTGACCCCTTGGTGACCCCCAGCACTGATCCATGGGCTGGGACCCCAGGAACGAGGTGGTCCTTCAATGTCCTTTCCTCTCAGAGGTGACCTAACCGGGGCTGTCCTGGGACGGGTGGGCGTGGCTTTGCAGTTCCAGAACTCTCTGCCAGCGTCCAGGGGGTCGAAGGAGGGAATTCTTTCTCTCCCTAATAGCTTGGAGCCAGGGGTTGGAAATGGCCCACAGTTGATTTTCCTTTTGTTTGCATGTGAGCACTGGGAAATGAGGCCTGATGTGTGGTCTGCGGTGGCCTGCGCTGCCTCTCCCTCCCCCCACCCCGGCCCAGTTATTGTGTAGCAGCTACAAGCCTCTGGGCCATCAGTAGCCAAAAGAAAAGAAAAGAAATCTGTGAACAAAGAATATTTCCTCTCTTCCACACCCTACTGAGGAACTGTAAACTTCTGAACAGGAAAAAAGAAAGAAAAAAATACAACCACCTCCTTAGCCTCGTTCCTTGTTGGGTTTGCAGCTGCTTGCCCCGAGGTGGGTCGTGTGTGTGTGTGTGGGGGGGAGATGGCTCCATTTTGGAAGTCATCATGATTGCTGGAGAGCAGGGTGGGTCCTCTTTCAGACCCAGTGATGCCCACCATAGAGGCTTCTAGAACTCTGAGGGAGGAAGGACCCAAAGTGTCAGGCAGGGGGCAGAGCCTGCTTCCAGAAGCAAGGAACCTGGAGGGAAGAGATTCAGCCTGAGTAGTATCTAGTAAGAATATTACCTTTCCTTACTTGGAGAGGCGGGAGGGAGGGGGGAGGGGGGGAGGGGGGGAGTGTGTCACACGTGATGTCCAGGTCATGTTAGTCATGACAACCAAGCCTTCTGAGAACTTCTGTCCACAGACACCTCCTCTTGCAGGGCTGTTGTAAGGATGGAATGATTGCCTGTCTCCAGCCTGGTAGGTCATCAGTTAATCACCCCACGGGCCGCACCCTGCTTGCCCCTCCCTCCCCTCCCCCACCCAGAGTCCTGACTGTCTCTTCCACCTGCCCAAGCTCCCCACTTGATTTGGTTCTCCTGAACAGTTTTTGGGTTTTCTGCTATAATAACCGATTTTAGTCTGACCCCCTTCTCTTAACCATGAGCACCTGGACAGAGTTGGCAGGCCAGGATCGCCGTCCACTCCTGTGACTGTCAGTCTGACTCAGTCTGTTGAGAACAGGGTGTCATATCACCCGAGGGCCAAGGCCTTGCGCTGGCCAAGATGGCATCATAAAGTCAGGTACAAAGTTCTGAGGCTCCCCCTAGGGGGAGGGGAATCTATCTATATTTTCTCAGAGACCTGTGCCCTAGTTCTCTTCTTCCTCCCTTCTATTTCCCTAGTAAAACGTGAGCATGGGCTGGGTACCTCAGCTCATGCCTGTAATCCTAGCTACTGAGAAGTTGTTGTCCAGGAGGATCATGATTCAAGGCCAGCTATCTCAACCAATGAAACTGGGCGTGCTGGCGTGTGCCGATCCTCTTGGCTACACAAGAGGCACAAATATGATCATGGTCCCGGCTTGCCTAGACATAGATGGGAGACCCTATATCAAAATTACCAAAGCAGCCAGGAACCAAGGACTCATGCCTAGAATCCTAGCTAATCAGGAAGCGGAGATCTGAGGATTGCAGTTGGAAGCCAGCAGACAAATAGGAGACTCTTATCTTGAATTGGTCAGCCAAAAGGAGGAACTGAAGATGTGGTTAAAGAGGTAGAGTGCCAACCATGAGTACAAAAAACAAAACACATGGTCTTGCTCAGGGCCCCAAATTTAAGCCCTAGTACCTACCACAGAAATAAAAAAAAAATTGTTAAAAAAAACCAAAAGCTAAAGCCAGAAAAGGGCAGGGTACATAACTGAAGTCATAGAGCGCCTGAGTTCAAACCCTAAAGCCCCCCCCCACACACACATGAAAGTAACCCACACAGCTTCAAGAGGAAAATTGGTTGACTAAGGGCTCCATTAGTACTTACACCTTAAACAAACTGAAGTCTTTTAGCTCAACACTTCTCAAAGTCCTAAGACCACAATATTAGCATGAACCACAGGCGATTGACAAATAGTTCAGCTCCTGAGCCCGTAGGTGTGAGGTCCTAGACTCTGTGTATTTATTATCAAGCATCCAAAGGACATTTCAGACTATATAAAAAAAATTGGGGTTGGGTTTCAGGCTGTGCAGTTCAGGGGTGCTGGGTAGAGAATGTCTTCCATGAAATAGATATACTAGCTTCTTTCTGACCCCAGAAAAATCCTATATCCAGCTCCCTGATAAAGGCAAAGCAAGCGGAAGAACCCCTTTCTTCTCATCCTTAGCCTTATCATTATATAGTGTGCACTGTATGTGTGTATGTGTATATGTACATGATAGATACAGCTACAATTATGTACACATAATTGTACATATACCCACACAGTGAGGATTAATCCAAGGCCCTTGTGCTACTTAAAAACAAAACAGCTGTAACCCTGCTGTACACTATTTTTACAATTAAAAAAAAAGTATTAAAAAAAAACCAAGGCAGGAAGCTTTGGACTCCGTTTGAAGACCCTGTCTCCCATAAGATCCATGCACATCCAAGCTACTGCTGTTAGGAATGAATGTATTAGAATAAAGACAGAGCAGAAAGCAAACTCAACAGACCAGATTAATTTTAATGGAAAGTTGAAGAGGGTCACCATGGTAACCTGAGGAGAGTCAGGAGACAGGAGGCATACTGGGGGCAGGGGTGGAAGGACATATGTCACAGGTCACTGGTGAGGGGCAGGATCCCAGGTAGCTGGAGGGTTCAAAGAGTTTGGTGAAGGGCTGGGAAGGTGGCTCTGTGGTAGAGTGCTTGCCTTGCATGCATGAGGCTCTAGGTTCGATTCCTCAACACCACAAAAGCAAAAAAAAAGCCAGAAGTGGTACTGTGGTTCAAGTGGTAGAGTACTTGCCTTGAGCTGAAGAGCTGAGGAACAGTGCCCAGGCCCAGAATTCAGGCCCCACAACTGACAAAAAAAAAAAAAAAGAGTTTGGTGAGTTTTTTGGTGCAGGTCTGGCTTCAGGAACCTATGGTTTGAGCAAGTCTCTTTCCCAATCTCTTCAGGGTGGGGGAGTGGGCTTTTATAAGTTAGATGAAGATACTGGGCTGGAGGGTAGTCAGTGGGCCAAGCCTTGGGAGCAATATGGAGTTAAGAGAACAAATCAGATTCCCACCAACTACTGATGGCATTTGAAGGACATGGAAAGTCCTCCACACCTCTAAATTTCCACCAGCTTACTAGCTGGCTCTGTGGGTGCCATTTTATCAGAGGAGCTATGCATGTTCTTTGATATGGCTTTGGGTTTCTGGTCATCCAAGAGTGCCAACTCAATGTGATTTATCGGTGATCCATTGGAAGTCTAGCTCTTTGTCGTTGTTGTTTTTGTTGTGTTGCTAGTCCTGGAGCTTGGACTCACCCTGAGCTTTTGTGCTCAAGGCTAGTGCTCTATTCCATTTCCAGCTTTCTGGTGTGTTCAATTGGAGATAAGAGTCTTACAGGTTTTCCTGCTCAGGCTGATTTTGAACCATGATCCTCAGAACTCAGCCTCCTGAATAGTTAGGATTACAGGCATCAGCCACGGGTGTCTGGTGAGACCTTGCATTTTAGTCATGAATATTCAGTAAACAGAACAGGACAAGTTACTGTCTTATGAACAGCGCTGTAAAAAGGGTATATGGGAAACAGCATGGGCTCCTCAAGTCCCAGTTCTGCTATTAGCAGCTGTAAATCAAAGAACAAAACACTTGACCCCGGTGATTTCCTTGGGCTGTCCAGTGGGGAGATACTGGTTCTTAGGGACTCCACAGAATGACTATGAAATTAAACAATGTAATCTATGTGAAAATGAATACACAGTAAGTGCCGTGGATTTTTTTTTCCTCCTCCTCCTCCTCCTCCTCCTCCTCCTCCTCCTCCTCCTCCTCCTCCTCTTCCTCCTCCTCCTCCTCCTTCTTCTTCTTCTTTTTTGTCTGTCATGGGGCCTCTGGGCCTGGGTGTTGTCCCTCAGCTCTTCAGCTCAAGGCTAGCTCCCTATCACTAGAGCCACAACGCCACTTCCAGTTTTTCTTCTTATGTGGTGCTGAGGAATTGAACCCAGGGACTCATGCACACAAGGCAAGTGCTCTACCACTGAGCCACCTTCCAGCCCATGGATTTCTTGAATGAGGATTTGGATTGTCACTGGAGAACACTTTTCTTGTGCTTTTGAATCGATGGTATAGCCTGTGTCTTCTCTTTACAGTATTGAGTGACTGAGGTTAAGATTCAAATCATTTTATGTGTTAGACATTGAGCAGCTATGAAAAGAGAAGAGAGAAACTCAGTCACTGAGTGCCAGTTCCTTCCACATCCTTTAGTTTAGGCTTATTACAAATGTGTAGGATAGATATTATTGTTCACATGTGATAGAACAAAGATTATTTGCTAAAAGTGTCATTTTTGTGCCTGCCACATCTGAGATTTGAACTCTGGCTATTTGACTTTGCTCCTGTCTTGATCACTTACTATCTCATTGTCCCTGAGATTTCAGTCTAGATGGGCAATAAGTCAAAAACACAGGTAGGAGGTTCTAGAGAAGAAAGTATAATAGTGCCTTACTATGTGTATCAGTTAGCTATTGCTGCATAACAAACCCCCACACACAAAAAAATGTAGTCGCTTAAAATACTATACATATACTAAGCTCTCGAGTCTGTGGGTTGAGTCAAGAGCTGGTAGTTCTGGTCTAGAACAGCCTCCGGCATACTCCTGTGGTCAGCCATGGGTCAACTGTGTGCTGATTTGTTGACCTTGGCTGGGTTTTCTCACATTTCTGGGCCTTAGCAGAAACAATAAGGCTGACTCAGCTCTGCCTTCCCTGGTCTCTTATCATCCAGCAGGCTAGCCTGGGCTTGTTCTCACCACAGAGATCAGAAGGGACTGGGATGTCCTACTGTATAAGCTCAGATGCACGTTTGGCCCTACTGGCCAAACAGTATTTGTGCTCATGTTCGTGCTTAACCTGCTTTAACACCTTGAGTCCTTCTTTTAATGGAAGCCTGGCATAGCCCCACTTCTCAAATGGAGATGATGAGCTACAGAAGGATTAAGTAAATTCGCCCAAAGGGGCCGAATGGCTGAATGGCAGAGGTAAGGTTTAGAACCCAGAATCCACTCTCTTATCCGCCAGTGCCTTCCAGTGAGGTAGAAATCCAGCCCCGTGCTCCCCTGGGGAGAGACCCACACCAAGCCAGGGAAGGAGATAGGATAAATTACACAGCACTGAATGACCGCCTGTGTGGCTCTGGCTGGTGGCCAAGTTAACCAACTTCTGTGACCTCCTTCTTCTCAGAAGGTGCCGAGGGGAGAGAGGGAAAGGGGCCTGGACGATGTCATCATCCAGTCTGGGCCACTAGAGATGCTTGTTTGATTGCATTGAATCTTTTTTTTTTAATTAGAGAGGTGGCCTGGCTGGCACTGCCTGCGTCTGGCACTGTCAGAGTCGCAGAGCTGTTGGAATGGGAAGATCTGGGAAGCCCTGGGACCTTGGAGGCCTGGACGGTCGAGTCAGCTCCGCAAAGTCTCAAAAATAGCCCTTCTCAGGGAAGGCAGGGCCTTCCTCTCCCCGGGTTTCCCCGGTAGCCCCGCCTGGCCTCAGAAGAAAAAAGGCCCAGAACTGACTGCACTCAGGATTGGGATGTGGCTGGTGAAAGGGCATTATGGGACTGTACGGTAACAAAGGGAGGAAATGAATATGCAGCATTAGTAATTATACTGTACGTGTCCCAATTTGTATTTCAATATGTCATTTCCATAATAAAACTGCCGAAGCGAGTAACTAATGACACGGACTCCTGTCAGAGAGGAAGGGGGGTAGGAGCTTTTTCTTGTTTCTTTCTTTCTTTCTTTCTTTCTTTCTTTCTTTCTTTCTTTCTTTCTTTCTTTCTTTCTTTCTTTCTTTCTTTCTTTCTTCTTTCTTTCCTTTCTTCTTTTTCCTAATAACAAAATTGCCTTCAAGTGAGAAACTCTTTCATGGCAGACTGGCTGTTTACAAGGCAGATGTATTCTAGGAGATGAAGCTGCAGCCCAAACCTTTTATGGAAAAAGAAGTCAGGGTTGAGCGACCAACTGTTGGAGCGGCCTGGGTTCCAGGGCTGTGTGGAGCTATGCCCCAGGGCAGGGATGCAGCCTGTGGAAACCTCAGGCTAGATCACAATGAACAGAGGCATGCTTTCGGCTCTGGGAGCCAGTGTCTCACACATTTCCCCAGCCCATGTTAGGCCCTGACCTCTTCTGTCACCCAGACTTTCCATGATTTCGCATGTGCTGTTCCTGCCCCCTCCCCCTCCCTTGCCCCCTCCCCCCCATCATTCATTTGTTTGTTTGAATGCAGCACTATGTTGTCTCCTAGTCCTGACTACCAGCTCCCACAAATAGTAGACCCATACCTGCAATGCTAACTGTAGCACGTGTGATAGCTGTCACTTCATCCATTCCGGCCCCCACGGGCCTGTGGGAGTCTCCCAAGGGCAAAAGAGAAGTAGCTCAGAATCCCCTAGCCAGGGCTTTCCTAAGGGTGGGGAAAGTGGAAAGGAACGAACCATGGACTTTCTCCACTCCCCCTCCCCCTCCCCCACGTTCCGATCCAACTCGTCTAGCTTTGTCCCAAGCTCCCCCACTTTAACATGGAAGAGAGTGTAATCTTGTAGAAAAAAAATAACAGAATCAGTGTCTGGGCATGAAAAAATAATAATAGTGCCCCCATAATTGTAAGGTGCTTTACCAATTACAGAGCCCTTGTGGACACTATGTCAACTGGAGTCTCTCATAACAGCACCGTGAGGTGAGCAGACGGGTATGGTCATGATTCTCATTCCACCCAGGAGCAAGCCAAGGCTTCCAGACATCGTGTGCATGTGTGTTGAGCTGAGAGTTGAACCCAGATCTCCAGCTCCAACTCCAGGCTGTCTTCGTGGAACCTGTCTAAAGTGGTTGCACAAAACAAACCATCAGCAGATGGTTTGAAGCCAGAGGGCTTCAGTTACCTTTAGGTCAAACTTTGTAAAGAAGCGAGTACAAAACAAAAAGAGAAGAAAAACAATGCAAGACAGAAAGAACTTGCCATTTGGGAGAGTGGTGTCCTTTAGAAACACCCTCTAGTGACTTTTGATCTTAGAGCCAGAAGTTTTGAGCAGAATGAAAGAAAATCAGGGAAGCTCTCCAGCTGAGCCCCTGAAATACAAGTTCTTCATGTGGAAAGAGTTACATAATATAGTCCACTCCTGTAATTCCCCAGAAGCTCTCTTTGTAGCCGACGTCTTCTCTGCTCAGTCAAAACATGGAATGTAAGCTTCAGCTTCATAACAATAAAAAATAAAAATCAACCAACAGGCAAAGAGGACAACTCTCCTCTCACCTTCTTTCTTTTCCAACTTGGATGAAGCTTCCAGAAAGGGCTCTCTCTCAAGATTTTTCTCTTCCTTGCTTCATGTTAGAGCCACCTGCTTCCTTGGGTCCTCCGTTTTCTCTCTCCTGGCCAGTTGTGTCAGATTCCTGAAGGGTTTCTCGGCTTTTGGTTCTCTTAGTCCCTCCTGGCCATTGTGCTCCTCTCAAACCCCAGGCTCCAAATGGATCACCATCTCCCACTCAGCCACAACTCTCTGCACCTGTTCTCCTTGTGAGATGACCAGCACGGCGGGCCCTCCTGCAAGGCCCCCTGTGGACCTTCCTGAGAACAGAAGGTGGCAAAGGGATTTTTGAAAGATAGACTCGATGAACACACACACTTGTGTGTGTGCAGAATTCTCTGGAAGGACCCATAGGAAACCAGTTTGCATGGCAGAGGAGTACATGTGGAAGGAGACATCTTTGTTTATTGAGCCACCGTGTTAAGTACTAGCGAGATGTCAGTGCGCAAGACAGATGCAGCATCAGCCCCTTTACACCATCAGGGTTTTCCCATATGTTTTTGGCTTTTCAAAATCAAAGTTGCATTTTTAATAAACAAAGTAGCAAGGGAGAAGTAAGCACATCTGAACTCCTGAATACTCTACATCTATTCAAAAGAAAGGAACAGGCCCAGTGCTGGTGGCTCACGCCTGTAATCCTACTCAGGAGACTGAGATCTGAGATCAGGGTTCAAAGCCAGCCCGGGTAGGAAAGTCCGTGAGACTCTTATCTCCAATAAACCACCAGAAAACTAGAGGTAGCACTGTGGCTCAAAGTGATAGAGTATTAGCTTTGAGCACAAAGAACTCAAGGACAATGCCCAGACCCTGAGTTCACACCCCATGACTGACAAAAACAAAAACAAACAAACAAAAATAGAACAGACATGAAGTTATGTCTTACGTAGGGAATAAACCAAATTACTTTATGTGCATACTGTATTATTTTCTCTGGGTAAAAAAAAGTGTACATCGATAAGAGTCCATATGTCTATGTTTGTGTAGATGAATGCAAGCATATGAAGAAAATCTGGAAGGATTATAATGTGTAATTCCTCCTATAACTAAGATGAATGAGAATTATCCTTTTTACACCACATATATTCTATATGTTATATATATTTATATATGTCACTTCAAATGTTTTGTGTAAAAATAGATAGATTTTTTGGATTAAAAAAAAAGGCTTGTGGCCATAGCTAGTCTCAGAATTCCGAGGCTGGGAAGAGGAGCTTCCTTGGGCCCTTACAGCCTGTTTCAAACCCAGATTTGGACAGGCACCCCAAAACCAGTCAGAGCCCCAAAGCTGTTTTCTGGCTTTGGAAACTGAGACTGCTGTACTGGAGATGAGACCAAAAGGCTCAGGAAGGCTGGCATGGGTGGGAGGTCCCAGCGGGCTGCAAGAAGGCCCACATAGATGCTCACACCCAGGCCACCACTCCAACAAAGAACCATGCCCAGAGAGTAGCAACTTTGACAGAGAGGAAACTACTTTCTTCTGTAGGAGTTAAGTTCTGTTTGAGGAAAAAAAAAGAAAAGCCACTTGTCCTGACAAATGCTTAATTAGGAGATAAGCCAGGGCACAGTGGGAGGGGCGCCGCTTGCCTGGGATCCTAGCACACACATGCAGTCCTCCACGTCCTGTGGTTAGGGCTGACCAGGGCTTTGCAGGCTGCTGGAGAAACAGCCTGTGTGAGCAATTACACACAGGACTCTTTTGGGCCCCAGGACAAGCAACTGAGTCTGTCAGGACTTCAGTTTACTCATCTACAACCCAGGGAGTCTGATCTCTACCTCACCTTGGGTGAAGAAGACTAAGCAAGACTCTGTATTTTAAATTCTCAACACAGCACCAAACACCTGGTCACAGCTTCGTGGCTGGTGGCTGAAGTCGCTGTGATTCTTTTTTTTTTGGGGGGGGGGGTCCAGTCGTGGGGCCTGAACTCTGGGCCTGAGCGCTGTCCCTCAGCTCTTCAGCTCAAGGCTAGTGCTCTACCACTTGAGCCACAGCGCCACTTCCGGCTTTTTTGTTTTTGCTTATGTGGTGCTGAGGAATCGCTGTGATTATGACACAGGCAATTCACACAGCAGCTAGGGGGACACGGGCTCTGGGGTCAAACCACCTGGGTAAGAATCCCACCAACTGGTGCACTGAAGAGCTGTGGAGCATGGCCTTCGTTGACTTTTATGTGCCATAGTTTGCTTCTTAGTAAAAGGGGTATCATGCTAGTACTGTATTTCCCTACAGAGTTGGGGCTAACGTGAACCAAGATACCACCCATTAAGTGATATGGTCTTGGGCCATACTTGTCCCAGAGCGGAGACCATCAATAACAATGGAGATCAACGCAGGCAATCATGTCCCAAGGGCTGGGGGTCCATTCTCATCAGACATCCTCGCACTGTCTACTCCTATTGGCTGAAAAGTGAGGAGTAGGACATCCTTCTTCCTGAGGCCAAATAGATAAGACTGGGATGGTAGAGTGCCTTATCTCTGGCTGGAGTTGACACTAAAGACCCATGTTTCCCAGGTCTCTAGCTGTGTGGTTCTAAGACAGCCAGGTCAGCCAACCAGCCATGAGTGCCCACTTGTTGGGTAGCCATTGGCAAGGCCCTCCTAGAGGGAGACTGGCAACAGTGGGGCTCCCTGAGGGGAATTTGAAAACAGACATGGTCTGTGGGCATTGTCACCCCTGAACTTGGCAAACCTGAATGTCTGAGAGCTGTGTCTCTCTCCCCAGTGCTGGCATGGCTCAGACTTGGGCTCAGCAGGGAACAGTGTTCCCTGCAAGTCAGAGGTAGTTGGGGGACCCCCAATCTTCGTGCCAGCAAGCAGGTGTTACAGAGGAGTGGCCCATTTAAGAAGCCATGATGCCTTTATTGCTCCTCGGAGAGTCCCAGGTCCAAAGTGCCAACTGTAGTGGGACAGGGCAGCAGCCTAAATCTTAAGCAGCAGTTGAGTCCACACGGAGGTGGAGCAACACTCGCAGGGTGGAGACACGGTGGGTTGGGCAGCAGGGCCCAAGTGGGCGGGTTCACACAGCCAATGGGATGTGGTAACTGCAGGACAATTTGACAAAATCTTTCTGTAATCATTTCTTTTCTTGCTTTTTGAACTCAGGGCCAGGGTACTCTCCCTACGGTTGAGCCACACCTCCTCATCTGCTTTTATTTTTGCTGGTTAATTAGAGATAAGATTTTCTTCTCTGGCTGACTTCAAATCATGATCCTCAGCTCTCAGCCTTCTGAGTAGCTAGGATTACAGGCGTGAGCCACCTGTAATCTTAAAGACAACCAACTATTTTCTTCTAGGAATGGATCCTATGGAACGACATAAGGCTATACAGGCAATGATTTTTTTTGTTAAAGGATGTTTACTGTAACATTGTTTACCACAACAAAAAATATTTGAACATAATTTAAATGTCTACCATCAAGATACTGGCTAAAGAAATTATAGTACAGCTACACAAAAGAATATTGTGCAGTCATTGAAATATTGTAAATGCATAGTTATTGACCTGAAAAAAATGAAAAAAAGAGGTATTAGTAAGCAAACTGTCTGATATGATACCATTTTCATCAGAAAATACATCAGCACACAGATGTGTCTGCATGAGTGATAAAGTACACAGGTATGGTGGTGACTTGTCTATAGTCTCAGTGCACAGGAAGCAGAGATGGAAAAACCCTATCCAAAACCAAAAACTAAAGCAAAGAACGGCTGCGTGTGACTGAGGTAGTAGAGCTCGAGCAAATACAAAGTCAAACCAGTACCACAGGACCACAGTACCACTAAAAAGTACATGAATGTCATATAAAATAAGATACAAAATTAGCTAGATGGATAAATAGATAGGTACATAGATAGAGTGCTAGGGACACATTCCCTAAGGAGGATGTGACTAGTGCAGGATTTGATGCAGAATGTTTGTATATTATAGCAATATTGGCAAAGTCTCACTTTATGTCCAGGTCAAACTAGACTATGATCTTTCTTTTAGAACTTTCAGCCATTGATCATAGTGGAGTTTCATGAACTTTTTCTTTTTTTGTCCAGGCTGACTTCAAACAGTAATCCCTTGAATTCCCGCTCATAAGTAGCTAGGATTACAGGCTTGAATAACTGCCCCCAGCTCTATTATCTTTCTATCAATAATTTCTAGTTTCATTCTATAATAGTTCAAGAATACATTCTAGAATTTCAGTATTTTACATTTGTCTTGCATGCCAGGATATGGCCTATCTTGGTATTTTTATGGCTATTTGAAAAGAATATATATTTTATTGTATGTGAATAGAATGTTAGATAAATATCATGTTGGTTGATGGTGCTATTCAATTCCTCTCTGTCCTCACTGATTGGTTGTTTTGTCAGCTATTGAGATAGAGCTATCAATTATAGTTGAAGACTATGATTATGAACTTACATATTTCTCTTTCCAGTTTTAACTTTATATATTTTACAGCTTTGTGGCTTGGAGCAAATACATTTAGATTGCTCCATCCTCTTTGGCTATTGATTCTTTTATATTCTTTTCTGTCTCAGATGTTTATTTTTCTTTTTTACTCTGAAGTCTATAGTCATATCTACCTATCTTGGATTAACATTTGTATGATATGTTTTTGTCAGTCCTTCTACTTCCAACCTGTTTATGTTTTTGTCTGGTGAGTTTCTTTATTCAAAATTATCTTTATTTTTCTTAATTTTCTTCCTTCTCTCCTTTCTGTCACCGGGATTTGAACTGCGTTTGCTAGCTAGGTGCTCGAACACTTGAACCACGCTCCCAGACCTTCCATTGTTCCACAATCCTTCTATCTATGGCCTCCCATATAGGTAGAATCACAGATAAATGCCTTCGTGTTAATTGAGATAAGGTCTAAATAATTTTTTGTTGGACTGGCCTCAAACCGTGATCCTACTGCTGATGCCTGTCACGTAGCTAGAGCTATTACAAGGGTGAGCCACTGCTCCTGGCCTATCAAGGTAAGTTTCTTTCTTTCTTTTTTTTTTTCTGGGTCCGGTTGTGGGGCCTGAACTCTGGGCCTGGGCACTGTCCCTCAGCTTTTCAGCTCAAGGCTAACGCTCTACCACGTGAGCCATAGCGCCACTTCTGGCTTTTTTTCTTTTTGCTTATGTGGTGCTGGGGAATCGAACCCAGGGCCTCATGCATGCAAGGCAAGCGCTCTACCACTGAGCCACCTTCCCAGCCCCTCAAGGTAAGTTTCTTGTAGACAACTAGCAATAATGTTGTAGTTGTTTTAATCAGTCAATCACTGACTTTTGTTTGGTGAATTAACCAAATATTGATATGTTACCATATAATATAATTGCCATATATTATCATATACACATATGATAAATCTACCATTTTTTGTTTTCTGTTTGTCTCCTGCTTTCTTCTGGATTACTTATGGTTGACTTATTTTAGAATCCTATTTTGCTTTTTTCAGGGTACCTCTTTGTATAGCTTTTCAAAGAGTCATTCAAATATTGTATAAATATAACTTATTAGTCTACCAGATATTATGAAGCATAACATCCTTTTACATAACTTTCTTTTATATCTCTTTACCTTTCTCATAATCTTAGCCATTTCCTCTCCACATATTCAGAATCATACCAGTCAGTCTGATAATATTTGCTTTCAACATCAAAATTTAGCAAAATTTTAGAGGAGAAAGCTTAGCGTATTGACCCACATTATTTTTGCTTATTGTATTCTTTTTCCTTTCTGATGTCTCACAATTCCTTTATTTCTCTTTCATGTTTAAAGAACTTTTTAAGCCATCTTAAGGGTCTGCTCGGATAGATTCTCTTAGTTGTCTGTATCTGAGGATGACTTCATATTCCCTTTGCTATTGATGGATGTTTTCAGTGGGTATCCATTTTTCAGGTGACAGCTCTCTTAGCACCCGAAGATTGCACTGCTTCCAAAGTTTTTGGTGAAGAATATGAATATACTGTCATTCAAGTTGCTTTTCCCTAGGATAAGGCACCATTTTTATCTGGTTGCTTTCAAGGTCTTCTCTTTGTATTTCCTTATAGTGTGTCTTATAGGACAGTTTTCTGGATTCATCCTGTAAATTCACTTGGCTTCTTGAATCTGCAGATTTATGTCTCTTGACAAATTTGAAATCTCAATCAGTATTATTTCTTCTCGTACTTTTTTTCCCCGTGGTGGGTTGGCAGTACCGGGGCTTGAACTTAGGTTCTCATACTTGCTAGTCAAGCACTCTAACACTGAAGCACTCCTTCAGCGATTTTTTGCTCTGGTTATTGTGTTTTACTTCTTGCCCTGGGGATCATCCCTGTGATCCTCTAGGTCCCAGCCTCCAACAAGCTGGGGTGACAGGTGCCCCCCCCTCTGCCCAGCCATTGGTTGAGAAAAGATCTTGTGAACTTTTTGTTTGGCCTGACCTTGAATCACAATCCTTCCCATATCGGTCTCCCAAGCTGGTAGTATTTATTACAGGTATGAGTCACTGCATCTTACCCTCTTTCTTGTCTCCTCTACATTTCTAAGAACATGAATCTTAGGCCATTCATTGTCGTCTGCTGTCCTATGAAGTTCTCGTTTCTTTTATCAGTCTACTTTCTTTTGGCTGTTTAGATTAGGTAGTTTGTACCGTTTGTACCATTTTAGCCCCTTATTCATTTACTCTTTTTTTTGTTTTTTTGGGCCCGGTCACGGGGCCTGAACTCTGGGCCTGTGCGCTGTCCCTCAGCTCTTCAGCTCAAGGCTAGCACTCTACCACTTGAGCCACAACACCACTTCCGGCTTTTTTCTTTTTTCTTATGTGGTGCTGAGGAATCGAACCCAGGGCCTTGAGCATGCAAGGCAAGCACTCTACCACTGAGCCACCTTCCCAGCCCCTCTTTTTTTTTTTTTAGACAGTCATGGGGCTTGAACTCAGGGCCTGGGCACTGTCCCTGAGCAATTTTGCTTAAGGCTGGAGCTCTACCACTTTGAGCGCCACTTCCAGTGTTTTGGTGCTTAATTGGAGATAGAAGTCCTACTGACTTTCCTGCTAGGGCTGGCTTTGAACCATGATCCTCAGATCTCAGCCTCCTGAGTAGCTAGGATTACAGGCGCGAGCCACCAGCGCCTAGTTTCTTTTTGTCCCCCCCCCCAGCTCTTCCCCCCTCTTGCTTTTTACTAGGGGTTGAACTTGGGGCCTTACTCTTATGAGGGAGATGCTCTACTTCTTGAGCTATGTATGCCTCCAGACTCTTTTATGTTTTATTTTCAAAGAAAGGCTTTAATTTATGCCTTTAAATTATGCCTGATTTAATTTATGCCTGACTGTGATCCCCCTACTTGCGCTTCCCTGTAGCTGACGATATCAGGCATATACCAGCCATTGGTTGGTATGGAGTCTCTTGAACTTTTATGCCCAGGAAAGCTTCAAACTACATTCCTCAGATCTCTTCTAGGATTACAGGGATGATCCATTGGGCCTAGCTAGTTATCATTCCTTTTATGGTAAGGATGCTTAGAGTCTACTCTCAGCAATTTTCAAGTCTACAACACAATGTCATTGACTCTAGTTACCATGTGGTACGGTAGATTTATTTTCAGCTGAAATTTTAAATCTCTGATCAACATCTCCCCAATCTTATGATCAATATCTATTGGTTATCTTTGGGTTTTTTTAATTCTTAAAAAAATTATCTTTAAGTGCCGGGCGCTGGTGGCTCACGCCTGTAATCCTAGCTACTCAGGAGGCTGAGATCTGAGGATCGAGGTTCAAAGCCAGCCCAGGCAGGAAAGACCGTAAGACTCCTATCTCCAATAAACCACCAGAAAACCGGAAGTGGCGCTGTAGCTCAAGTGGTAGAGCGCTCGCCTTGAGCTGAAGAGCTGAGGGACAGCGCCCAGGCCCAGAGTTCAAGCCCCATGACCGACAAAAATAAAAAATAAAAAAAAAATTATCTTTAAGTAGTGCACCCAGGAGGTGGCATGTAACAAAGCTGTTTATGAATACAGTGCATCTTGATCCATGTCATCCTTCAACATTTTCACCTCCCTTCGGCCTACCCCTTCTCTTACCTTTCTTTATTTTGTGGGTGAGGTGAATTTGAGGCTATCCTGGTTCTTTGAAGAGTAAGTGATTTCATATTCAAAACAGTGAACTTAGGAGACTCTTCATTCCTTTTCTTTCCCCCCTTTTCTTGGGTTTGAACTCAGGGCCTTACATTTGCTGTGCTGCTGGGATACTGAACCACACCTCTAGCCCTATTTTCCACTGGTTCCTTTTTGCACAGTGTCTTGTTTCCCGCCTGGGTGGGCTCAGGAGCCGGCGTCTGTTTTACTTTTAAGGCTTTCTGTTCTCGAGGCTCACAGGGATGCATCGCTGCTTCCATGTTCATGCTGTGGAGCTGGAGTCTCAAGGACTTTTCTGCCTGGGCTGGCGTGGGATTGCACTCCTCCCCACATAGCTTGGCATACCCAGGCATGATCCATGAGCAACTAGTTCTGCACCCTTTCTAACTCCTTTGTTTTGAGTTTCTTCCTCTGATTCCCCCAATGGCAGGAAAATACAGAAATACTAGCTTCATTCTGCGAAGAAGAAATAGAGGTTCAAGTTCCTCTTATAACCTCCCTGACTGAGAAAGGCATCATGGTAAACTGTGAAAGGATTGGAGTTCCCCCTGTGGCTTCTATTAACTACAAGGAGAGGACTCGCATTACCAATTGGTAGTTGAACTTCCTGGCTTCTTATTCTGCCTTCCCGGACATTGTCCCGGGAAGTGCTAAGGTGCCTTGTTAGAACTTGGCTAGGCAAGGCAGCTCACTTGGCCTTTCCTAGTGAGACTGAGTGGAATCAGTTTTTCTGTGGTGGTTGGCTATAAGAACAGTTACGTTCTAAAAGCTTTTCGTCTTGGTATCCCTTCCCTGAGAACAGGGTGTTGTTTAAACCTACAGTTCTTGCTGTATACGTTCTTGCTGGTGATTTGTGCCTATAATCCTAGCTATTCAGGAGGCTGAGGTCTGAGGATCATGGTTCAAAGCCAGTCTTGGCAGAAAAGTCCAAGAGATTTTTATCTCCAGTTAGCCACCAAAAAGCTGGAAGTAGAGGTGCAGCTCAAGTGGTAGAGATCTAGCTTTGAACAAAATAGCTTAGGGACAGTGCCCAAGCCCAGGACCATCACACACACACACACACACACACACACACACACACACACGTGCCCAAGCCCAGGACCATCACACACACACACACACATACACACACACACACACACACACACACACACACACACACACACACACACACACACACACACACACACACACACACACACACACACACACCCTCCAGTTCTTCCTGGCATAAGTTTGCTAGCTTCTTCAGCTTTGCGTCTGGAATACATGAGGTAAAAATGAAATCCAGAAAATTCACCACTGTATTATTGTTTGGGTCTTGAACTCCCTAGCCAGAGAGTCTTTTCCTTTCTTTCTTCCCAATATTTATGTTTGCTTTATATGTAATGTCCAAAAGTTTTAGCTGTGCTTAGAAGTAATAGATAAAATTATGTCTCCCCTCCTCACCCATTCATGGAAGTTCTTTTCTGTCTGTTTTTATTTATACCTCTTTTTTTCTTTCCATATATATTTTTTATTGTAAAAATACTGTACAGAGGGGTTACAGTTACATGAGTAGGGTAATGAGTACATTTGCTATCGAGCATTGTTACCTCCTCCTTTGTCTTTCCCCTATTTATACTTCTTTTTTTTTAAAATTTATTGTAAAAATACCATTCAGAGGGTTACAATTACATGGGCAAGGAAATGAGTGAATTTCTTATCAAGCATTGTTGCCTCCTCCTTTGTTTCCCCTTCCCATCCCTTCCCATCTACACACACACACACACACACACACACACACACACACACACACACACACACACACACACGCCAAAGTTGTAAAGTTCATTTTCGACATAACATCTTGTACATCTCATTGACCAAAACAAAAACCAATTGGAATTTCAGTATCATCCCAATTTTTAGCATAACTTACCGACATTTTTAAGTGCTCAAAATCCTTCAGTAAGAGAATGTCTCCAGAGGATATTTTGGGTCCAATATTTCCAGAGAAATGATCAGACGTGAATAATTCAAGGATTCTCTCTGGTTAAATCTGTTATCACAGTAAAATTAACCCCACCAAATGGCATTAAGTCTTGACAATTCAAAGAGGGAACTGTGTGTTACACTCAGAATCACTGACCAACACATACTATCATGACTGGTTTGGGGATCGAGGCGTCTTATTTTTACTATGCCAAAACTCGAAGTAGGAGCTCATGATATCCCTCCAGTTAATGTTCTGCAATTCCCACCTCACCTTCTAAGTTTTTTCCCTGGAGATGCTACCTAAATCCTTGTGTTTCTTCCTGCAAGGGCAAGTTACCCAAACTGAATCAGAAACAAAGCTCTGGACATTACCAATAAAGGAGGAGTTTCCTTTGAGCTAGAGTCTTTTTAAATTGTGTTTCTCAGAGATTTCCTGTGCAGCTTCAAAAGAAGTTCATAGCCACGTTGGGTCTTCACCTCAAGTCCTAACAGCAGAGACAGATGTGTACTTAGAATACTGCTCAGGAATGTTTGTAGGCTGTGTTTCCTGGTTAAGAACTGAGGTCCCTTTGTAAAACAACTTAAAGATAATTTTTAAAATTATAAATCCCTCCTGGGGATAGATCATAAGAAAATTATTCTCTTCGCCAGAGGTGAGAGACACAGCTGCTTCTCCAGTTCTAAGCCCAGTGGCAGGAAACTTCTGGAAGCTTAATGAAGACTTTCCCACTGCTTCTCAGTTTGTTCTTAGGTCCACCCTGATATTGGACACATATGGACAAAAATGCTGTCAGTTGCAATTGGACAAAATGTGGTCTTTTATTGCACTGTTGCCTCAGTCACTTGGGGATTTGGAGAAAGAGAAATGGGGAGGAGGGGGGTGCCTAATGGAGACAGATGGCCAATGCAATTATCACTTGAAAAACAGGTTTGTCCTTCAAAAATGACAGCAGCAGTGGACTCTCAATGGCAGGTGAAATTTGAAAAAGGATTAGGAAAGGATTACCTAAGAGAAAAAGAACAGGTGCGTGTAGGTTGCTCTGGTGGGAGGGGAGGAGCATCAGCTTTTGAGTGACACCCTTCAAATAGCCCTTTCATATCTCTGTTCCTTTTGTACCCATGGCCTTCAACAATGGTCTGTATTGGTGAGTTTTAAGGCATAATAAAGAATTGGGGCTAAAGGTAGAATGAATACAGACCTTTCCATTCATTCTTTGAAAGGAAAGGATGTTAATGATGTACTTTTTTTTTTTTTTTTAGCAGAACAGATGTGCACATATACCTGAAGAGAAGGAAAGGAAAACCACAACTCTCAAAGCAAAGCTCTCTACCCTATGTGAGCCCTGATGCTCTCTGGTAAGCCCTGGGGGACAGGTAGAAAAAACTTCTCGATTCTCCCTGGAGGAAGGCTGTGGACTTAAAAGCCAGAATTTCTAGGGTTGAGCTGATCACAGGGTTATGGATGGAAGGGGTCATCTGGCCTGCACCTGTTTTACAGATGTGGGAACTGAACCCCGTGAAGTGCAGTGACCTGTCTAAAGTCATGACCAGTTACTGGCAAACTCACAACTAGAATTCACAAAGTTAGATCCCTTTTGTCCATCCGAACCCTTCCTTTTGTGCGATGAGCAATCCTATTTTAACAGCTGCGGCCAATGGTTTGATTTTCCCCAAAGCCTCATGGGAAGGCCCCAAGCCTGTGATTCTGTTCAGCAAAGGGACTCCTTGCAGAACTCTATAGTACTGCAGCCCCACCCACAGGGACCAGCAGCACCTGCTCTCTTTTTGCTGCTAAGCCTCGAAGGAAGAGTCTGCAGAAGGTTTCTGGGAAAGATAGGCAACACAGTAATAATGACCCCTACCTTGTGAACACCTCACCTATCACAGGCACTGTGTAACACATGTTATAGATCTAATCTCACTTAACTTATCTGGGTCAACAAACTTACCATTTTTTAAGTCTCCACTTCTTCATCTGCAAAATGGGGGAGATGATAAAACGCAAAGAATGATTTTAAGGAGAAATAAAATGATGCATGGTGAATTACAATGCCTGGAATTGATTAATCATTTTATGAATATTAGCTCTTACAATTATACTGTTTTTTAAAACCATGCTAGAGATTGAATCCAAGCATGACAGGCAAATGCTCCATCATTGAGTTATACCCCCAGCCCAAATCATAGTATCCTTAACAATATGGGCTAGGCATGGTGGTACATGCCTGTAATCCCAACATATGGGTGTCTGAGGCAAGAGATTGTAAATTAAGGACCAGTTTATATTACACAGCAAAACCCTGTGTCAAATATTTTAAAAAGGAAGTATGTATACAAAAGTGCATACATGTACACACATACACATACACATGTACCATATACACTATGGGACCAAATTACATATATGTATAATGCCCTTAAAAGAGTTCATTACAGCTGGGCACCGGTGGCTCACGCCTGTAACCCTAGCTACTCAAGGAGGCTGAGATCTGAGGACCTCAGTTCAAAGCCAGCCTAGGCAGGAAGGTCCCTGAGACTATTATCTCCAATACTAGAAAGCCAGAAGGGGCACTGTGGCTCCAGCGGTAGACACTCACCTTGAGCTGAAGAGCACAGGGACAGCGCCCAAGCCCAGAGTTCAAGCTCCACGACTGACCAAAAAAAAAAAAAAAGTTCATTACAAAGCATGTAAAATTAGGGGCTGGGAAGGTTGCTCAGTGGTAGAGCGCTTGCCTTGCATGCCAGAGGCCCTGGGTTCGATTTCTCAGCACCACATAAGCAAAAAGAAAAAAGCTGGAAGTGGCACTGTGGCTCAAGTGGTAGAGTGCTAGCCTTGAGCTGAAGAGTTGAGGGACAGCGCCCAGGCCCAGAGTTCAGGCCCCATGACCGGACCCCAAAAAAAACAAAAAAACAAACAAAGCATGTAAAATTAAAACTCATGTAATTAGAAGGTATTTTTCTTAATATCAGTTCAGTCTAAGATTTATAGAGATCAGTCCTTGAAGATTTTGAAAAGTGAGCCAGGAAATGGAAATTTTCCTAATTCCAGTTGCTGTGTTTGGCATTTTTCAAGTCCATCCTACTTTAACAATGATGTGATTAAGTATCAAGAGTCTACAGTAGGTTCTTGAAACTGTGTGCCAACATGTTATTCTCATGTGCCTGCCCGTCTGGGATGGGTGTTTTTAGAATGTAGTTATATGGAAATAGCCTCTGATTATGTTTCTGACTTTTTCAGGTAGGTTATAATTTCAGACAGTTGTTTTGCCATGACTCTTTGGCAAAGCACATGTATCTGAGATCTCTGGAGCTCTGTGAATTAGAATGACAGATGACTTGAAAAAAACACTATTCTAGGGGTTAAGCATGGCTCAGGAATAGATCATTTGCTTAGCATGAGAAACGCCTTGAAACTGATCCTCAAGAGAAAAAAATCATTCTGATGCATAATGTGGTGTCCCTTGTTATTGTAGAAACATGAAAAGGGCCAGTTACATCCAAACAAAATTTTATTTTGATATAAGAGGAAAAAGAGGGCAGGCGAAGGCACACCCTTCCTCTGTCTTTTCTGACTATTCCCACCATGTCTGGGAGGAGGTGCCAGTCCTCCTCCTGCCTCGTGTGGAGTTTACATCTCAGTGTCTGAAACACAGAGGTGGCATCAACAGTGCCATTGTGACATGTGTGTGTGTGTGTGTGTGTGTGCCCATGTATGTATCTACATACACTCACCTGCAATACATCCTGGGAAGGTGGGCAGTGTTGGCTGTTTGAAGGCTTCTAGCATGTGGAAGAGACTCGGTGTCTTCTGCTGGAATGAATTAATTTGCATGCCAAATACATTGCTCAATAATCTGTTATCCTAAATAAACACACTGACTTGAGAACTCATGGGCTTTGTTATCCATGAGAACTGTGTCTTAAGTCAGAAAAGGGAGAGGAAGCCCTTGTAGGCCTTGGGCAAAAGAAACAGAAACTAATATAAAGAGAAACTAAGCATCATAAGGGAAGAAAGGACACATAGTGGGCAGGTGTCCAGACCAAAGGCCGGGACTAGAAGCAGCAGATTTTGTATATCCCTCAGCATGGAGGCCATGCTCCAAGACTTCTCATCTCAGTAGCTCCTGACCCCGATCCTAAGTCCCCAGACCATGTTAAAGACAGACATGGGGCTCCTTTATATTCTTTTCTTTTATGTTGGTAGTGGAGTTTGAACTCATGGCCTTGTGTTTGCTAGACAGACACTCTTCCTGATGAGCCTATCCTTCTAGCATACTCTGTTTGTGTTTTAAAAGAACCGATGAGAAGCAGGCTATTCCCAGAATAAAGGCAGATAAAGTGACTTAAAATGCCAGCCTATATTTTTCCCACCAGTGCTTTCAAGCCGGATGGCCCATGACATCATGAATACAGGAAAGATGAATTCATGACTTTTTGTTTTGGAATGGAGGCATGAGGCAGTCATCGACCCAATGAAACCCCTCTGCAACAGGTGAGGACAATGAGGACAGGTGGTGGAAATTACACACAGGTGCTATGGAAGTGTGGCTCCAAACTTCTGGTCTTCTGCTTGTTTTGGTAGTGGTCCTGCCTGGGGCTTGAGCTCAGGGCTTGGGCACTGTCCCTGAGTTTTTGTGCTCAAGGCTAATGTTCTACCACTTAAGTCACATCTCCACTTCTGGCTTTTTGATGTTGTTCTTTGGTAGTTAATTGGAGATGAGAGTCTCATGGACATTCCTGCCCAGGTGACTTCAAACCATGATCCTCAGGTCTCAGCCTCTTGAGTAGGTAGGATTACAGGCTTGAGTCATTGGTACCCAGTGCCTCTGATCTTCTTACTCTTGTTCTCATCTTTGTGTTTTTCTTTTCCTTGAAGATCTTGCAGATTCTCATAGTCTAATGTTACTCCAACATGTACATAATAACACTTTAGTTCCCAAAGTTCCTTCATAGAGAGCCTTTCATCACAGACAGATGCTGTTGTGTCCACTTTGTGGGTGAGAACAAAGTGTCTGACAGGAGTAGTTCAGACCAGTGACCATCATCAAACTACTCTTCCTTCCACTTCCCAATGGCACTGGCTACCTTTAACTTCAAATGTCTCTGGAGAAGAACTGAGTTCAAGCTGGTGTTAGTCACTTATACTCCAATTACAATCTCCTGCTAAATACATTTTTTAAAGCATGGGAATATTAAGGAAACTGGGAGCTTAAAGGACTGAGGAAGACATTGTGACGGGATGGATCCGGGGAGACGCCAGGGAAGGCCAAACACTCAATGGTGCCTCGCACCATCATCCTAGCTACTCACGAGGCTGAGATCTCAGGAGCCAGCCAGGTAGAAAAATGCCTGAGACTCTTATCTCCAATTAACTAGCAAAAAAAAAAAAAAGCCAGAAGTGTAGCTGTGGCTTAAGTGATAGAGTGCCAGCCTTAAGCAAAAAAGCTAAGCAATAGTGTGAGGCCCCGAGACAGAGAAACAGAGAAACAGAGACAGAAAAAGACGGGGCGGGATAAGAGAAAATGCCCCATGATTCCCAATTTTAGTTCACAGCCTTTATTGCCGGGTGATTTTTTTTCCATCTGTATCAGAGGCATCTTATTACAGAGGAATCCCAGCTTGTTACCAGATCTGCTACCAACAGTAAGGACAAGGGAAGGACAGCTGAGCCTCTGCATTTTTTGGTAGAGGAACCTCAACCATCTGGCTTCAATGGGTTTCTGGCTTCTCCACAAAGACAGCATTTAAGTATTTAAACTTTAATGTGAATATTGCAGAAATAGTTTCGCAGTCTGTCAAATGTGTCTTCTTGCCACACGGGAGCAAGGGGACCATGAAGAGGCAGCTCCAAGGTTCTGAGCAGGCAGGAAAGGGCATTCCTTCCTTTCCTCCTCCTGACTTAAGTTCTTGTTTTGTGCCGTGCCTGTGCTGTGCTAAGTTCAGGAGCTGGGGGAGTGAGACACATTGCAATCCGGTGATGAGCTCATAGTCGGATGAAGCCTTGGGAGTCCTGGGAAATGGATCGGAGAAGCTCAAGGCTTAGCTGAGCCAGGAAGGACCTGCCAGACTCAGGGGTCCAGGAGAAAGGAGAACAGAATCCAGGAAAACAGACATAAGGTGTCAGAGGTGACCTTCCTTCCATGCAGGATAGAGACTTTCCCCTGCCCTGCCTATGCCCACTTGTGTGTGTATGGGTAAAGTGAGTTGTGGGCAGTGATTGCACAAGACCAGTGGGCATTTCTAAGCCAAGGCAGAGTCTTCTAGGTCTCCTTCTTACTGTCATTCATAATGCCTAACCCTGTGTCCTTAGGCATTCCATGGCTTTCTTAACCAGTGGAGAGTAGGTTAAGGACAGCCCCCACCTTCCCCCTACCCCATAGAGGTACGTTCAGCTTACTGCTGGATGATTCCTTTCCAAAGAGAAAGACACCCAAGAAGAAAAGCTTGCTAGGAAAGCTCTTGGGATTAGGATTTAGGTAACAATGCAAGGGACAGAAGATCTCTTGATGGTGTTTACCAAGTTTGAGTACAAAGACCACAGAGCAAAGAGCAGGGAAGAACCTGACTGGGACATTCTAGCAAGGCAAGGAAAGCCAGAGGTTGGAGTGACAGACAGGCAGAGAAGGCTAGAGGGGAGAGTGAGGGAGAAAGAGCTGGGCTAAGGAGTCCACGAAAGGCCGAATGGTCCATGCCAGAAGGAAGAGCATCCATCCCCACGCAAGATGGGGAGATCTCAGTGGCAACCTTTCTATCAGCCTTCTGGGTAATTAACCATCCTCTGTGTACATAAAGACATAATTACAGGCAAAACAACTCCTTTGATGTAAGCATATAGAATGTCTCAGGGAGAGAGGGGTAAATAAAAGTGAGAACAGTCTTGCTTTAGTATGCAAATGAGGTTGATGGAAAAATATTAGCAGACAAACAAATAAAGCCGAACAAACAAACAGAAAGTTGGCAAAACAAGATCCAGACCAAGTAGGCACCCCAGATAGGCGAGGCCACCCTGGGTGTGGGAGTGTTATAGCTGAGCTCATGGGACATTTTTTTATTTTATTTTTTGGCTTTTCTTTCCAAGAGTTCACACACCTTCCACTCAGGGGGGTTGCCTTCCCACTTCCTACCTGTTCTCTGCATAGATTCTCAGCAAGTTGCCAAAAAAGGGCCTGTTTCCTTCTAGAATCAAAGCCCCAGAGAAAAGAGGCTGCAAGAGGGTCTGAATGGCTTCTCCTGGGAAGCAAAGCTAATCGGGAATGGAGCTGGGTTTGTAATCCAGCATCCTGGATGCCTGTCCTGTGATATAACCCTGAAATACCAAGCTTTCGGCTGGAGCCAAACTTTATTAGAGAAATCTGTTAATTGGGGGAGAGAAGAGGGGGATGGAGCAATGCGATGCTAATATGATTTAACACTTAATGGGCTCTGAAAAAATAATAATAAAGAAGGGGCTTCAGGCTTTCCCTTGGCACCTCCATTGTCCCAAGTACATGTTACCAAACTGAATATATGCAACTAAACTTTATACAAGACTCTGGGGGGCACAATCGCAAAGACTCCGTGAAACAAAAAGGCATTTCTCCTGCCTGCACTGTGTCTCTTGTGGTGCCATTGTCTGATGCTTAGAACTCACATAATAACAAAAAACAATGCCCTGTGATGGGGAGAAGACTTGATTTGGCCCCAGTAGTGGTGTTTTTCATGGGAATGATGGTGGGGGCTGGGGTGGACTGTGGGAATAGTGCAAATCAGCACTTTTTTTTGGTAGATTTTCTTCAAACCATTGTTTATTTTGGCTTTGGTTGGATCCGTGGCCCAGCTTGAAGATTCCCACTGGGCTTTCAGAAACGCACAGACCTATGAGAGATAGAACAAGGATAAATAAATAATTACGAAACACCCTTCCTTTACCCCAGCACTTACGTGTGGGGTGTGTCTGTCTCCGTGGGTGTACACATGTATGCATGTGGCTTGCGGTCCTGTAGATGTGACCCATCCCACCACTAGGGAATTAAAGAGAAGCCAAGATTTTGTCTGAGCTAGCTGTTTTGTTGTATTGCAATTGTCTTTCATTTGGGGGCAAGGGAGATCAGAGCTGTTTTATGCAAGCACCAAACTGGCATTGGATAAAACTGGGTTGAGATCATGCATTCCCAAGCCCTTCCTAAAAGTCTTTAGAGGTTCATGGACATTTAAACATTTTGGGGGAGTGGTTCTGATGGAAACTAAAAAGTCAGAAATTGTGCTGATAATCGACCACGAACTTTTGTCTCACAGGTCTTAGAAGCTTCTACTTTACCCTAGCCAAAGGAGGCAGAAATCAGCCATGCAAAATCTGTCACAAGATGAAAAATGAGTTAGGAGTATGGGCAGAATGATTGCATTATGGTCTAAAACATGAGTGCATTGGCTTTCAAATGCCAGTTACTGATGGCTCCTGTCGTATCAGCAGCAGGTTATGTTTTTTAAATTATTTGAAAAAAATGCGTGTACACATGTGCACATACCACTGGGGATCAAACCCAGGGTCCAGTAGATACCAGGCAAGCTCTAGACCACTGAGCTACCACCCAAGCCAGATGATGATTTTTTTAATTAAAAATTAATTTAAAAATATAAAATTCCAAGCAGCTTTACAAGGTGTTAGTTTTTGGATGGGCTGATTGTAGAGATAGTTTCCAATAAAATGCTGAAAGGGCCTGTTCCTTTCATCTTCCCCTTAGATTCAGAGTAGGGGACTCAGACTCTGGCTGGGAAATGTCTTAGTATGGGGCTAGGGATGGAGCTGAATGAGTGTTTGCCTGGCCCTGGCTTTGATTCTCAGCAGGAAGCAGGGAGTGGTGTGTGTATGGGGGGGGGGTGTCAGGAGTAGGAGGAACACACACACACACACAAACTTAATATGAACCCAAAATGTGTTAGGTGTAGATATGATCTAATCCTCAAACTATCTAATCAGAGGTTTCAAGCATAGGGAGACAATGCAGAAGATCTGGGACTAGACCCCTGTCTGTGGCACTCCAGAGCAGCCCTTGGCTATCCCACTATACTTGTCAGGCCTAGAAAGCACCCGTGGTTGCTGATAAGTGCAACATGATGATAGCATGATACCATGTCTGTTGGGTTAAGGCTCTTCAGATCCAAAGTTTGGATTCACCTCGGGGAGGGGAGGAGGCTCCTGGCCTGCCATTTCTGCCTCTGTGGCCCTCTGACAAATACCAGGGAGCCAGCTGTTAGGCACCCTGATGGGAACTTTGCACAGCTGGACCAAGGCTAGGAAGAGTGGTGTGGAGTGATGCTTACCATCTCCTCCCCTTCTTGGAAAATGACTTTGCATTTGAAGAGCTGCAAAGAGAGAGTAAATCAGGGGTTTCATCTGTGTGAACACACACATAGCACAGGTGTGTGTGTGTTAGAAATGTTTGTGTTGGGGAAAGGAGTTCCTGGTTACATGTGGTGATTCAATTCTTCTCATGTGAACTGAGCTTTGATCCTTTGCTTGATTCTGAGAGAGGTCTCACAATGTAGGCCAGGCTGGCCTCGAACTCCTGGTCCTTCTGCCTCAGCCTATTGTGAATTGGGCTTTTATTTTATTAAGACAAGGGGGGGAGGGAGGGAGAAAGAAAAGGAAAGTACAAGTTCCAGCAGCTACCATTTTGGGAGGACCTACTGGGTGCCAGGCACTATCCCGGATGCTTTCCTAAGTATTATTTCTCTGTAAAGACAAACACACAAAAGGTTTGTATGCAGGTGCACCAGAGACGTGGAGTATTGTTTTTTCTTTCCGTACAGCGCTCAGGTCGGTGCTAAGATTTGGGGAGAGGCGGGGCCGGGCGTGGGGCCGGGCCGGGGGCGGTCCCTGCCTTCAGTCTCCACCTTTATTTTGACTGGTCAGATGGCGGCGGGCTGGCGCTAGGACCCAGGCGCCGGAGCGCCGCCGTCCGTCCTGTAGGTTCATTCAATCTCCCATACACACAGACCCACAGCGAGACCCACACACACACTCGCACACACGCGCGCACGCACCGCTGCACGCAGCCGGGCTCGGGAACTCAGGCCGGCCCCTCGCCCCGGGAGCCTCCTCCGCTCCAGCAAGGCCGGGTCTCCCCGGGGGGGCCCGGAGCTCCGCCGGCACCGGGGGACGAGCTCGCTCGGCGGACCCCAGGTCCTCGTCCACCAGCACCATGGGCAAACGCGGGCGGCCGCGCAAGGAGGCGCGCGGCGAGGGCGCGGGGCCGGGGCCGGGGCTGGCCCCGATCCCCCCCGCGCCCCCGGCCCTGTCCCCGGCCGCCGCCGCCGCCGCCGCCGCGCCCCAACCCCCGGCCCAGCCCGAGGAGCCGGCGGGGGCCAAGCCCCGGTGCCCCTTCTCGGACATTTTCAACACCAGCGAGAACTCGATGGAGAAGCACATCAACACTTTTCTGCAGAACGTGCAGATCCTCCTGGAGGCCGCCAGCTACCTGGAGCAGATCGAGAAAGAAAACAAAAGTAAGTTTGAGGGGGGCGGGGGGCGCCCCGGCCGCTCCGCGGCGCCCCGCTCTTTCTGTCTCGCCCCGCTCGGCCCCGGTCGCCTGCTCGGCCCGGCCCCCCCCATACACACTCACACTCACACTCACACTCACATCCAGCCTCGGCAGCCAAGCCGATGACACCGGAGAAAGGACGCGCACGCACGCACAAAGCTGCTAAAGATGTAACAAAGGCGGGCGCGGGGGTGGGGGGGGTCGGTCCGTGCGTCCGTGTGTCTGTCCGTCTCGGGCCGGCCGCGGGGACCGCCGAGGAGCGGGGACGGGGGGGGGCAGTGTTGTTGTTGTTGTTGTTGTTTGCTGACCACGGAACCCAAGGCAGCTCTTCTCCCCGAGGTCGCCTTTCTTCCCTTTTTCTCCCCCCCCCCCTTCCAGAGCCTTCTCGGGCCGACAAGTGTTGTTGTTTTGTTTTGCTTGGGGGGGGGGTCGCTCGTTCCTGGATCGGGGTGAGAGGATTCGGAGCTGAAAGTTGGAAACCTGAGGCAGAGCTCGGGTGGGGGTGGGGGGGGACCAGAAAGAAGAAAACACACCGACCTGGACACACACACTCACACACACTCGCGCACACTACAACAATAACAACCACCACCACCCGACCCGCTCTCCACCGCCGGGCTCGCCCCCCCCCCCCCCCCGCAGCAGGACCGAGTCCAGGCCGTGTCGTCCGCGGTCACAGCCCCCACCCCACCCCCGAGGCCCCCGGGGTGCCGCTGCCCCCCTCCAGCCCCTTAAAGAAACAGGCCAGCGGGACCTGGCAACGCCGGCGGCTCGTCCCGGCCCCGCGGTGCTGCCGCCCGGGAAACTTGGCGAAGGGGACGTGGCTGGAAGGAAACTTTGGGATCTGGCCGAAACAATAGTTGGGGAAGGAGGTGTGGGCTGCTGTTGGGCACGGCGGTGTCTTTCTTTTCCGGGCGAGCCGGCTCGCGAGTGAGCGCGTGGAGCCAGTCACGCCGATGCTTTCCCGGGTCAATTTCTTACCCCCCCCCCCGCCATTCCGGCGGAGCGCGGTGCATGGAGGGGGGGTGTTAAGAACCCCACCCTGGCCTGGCTTCCTTTTGGTATTTTTTGTTTCATTTTGTTCTTTTTTGTCTTTGCCATCCGAGTCTCCCCCCCCCTCCGCTCCCCCCCAGCCCTACCCAGGCTGTCGGCTCCGTGCCCTAACCCGGGCACGCGTGTGCGGTGGTGTCTCCACCACCATCTCCGAGAATAATAGCTGCGAACAGGGAGCAACGACAAGACAGACTGGAGGAAAATGGGATGCTTGATCTGTCGGAATAAGTAGGTAGATCAATGGGAGAGCGAGAGAAAGAGACATCCGAGTGCAACGTGTCAGATCTTGCACACACACACACACCCCAACACAACAGCCACCCCAAACACAAAAACGCCTTCGCCAGCCGGCACCCGGGCCGCAAGGGTCCTGAGCAGCCGAGTGCTGGCAGCGCAATTGTGCAGACGCAGTTACGACCCAAACAAGGATGGTGCGGGCGGTGGGTGGTGCGTTCTTTTCTTTCTCTTCTCGCCTGTTTACTCCGAGTGCCTGGCTGGCGAGGGGCGCATCGGCGGCGGCGGCGGGGCCCCGAAGCTGAGCGATCCCTCGAGGGGGTCGTGTGTGTGGATGTGGGGGGGACGGGTGTACATTCATCCGGTGGATAGTTTCTGAAAAGCCGGGGCTGGAACTGGACGCAGACGCGGTTTTATTTGGCGTGTTTGCTTTTGTTGCACGGGGGGAGGGGCGCGATTTGTTTAGTTGCCCCCCCTTCTCGGAGGGGGGGGTGTAGGGGGGCTGGGTCTCTAGAGTCTGTCCCGTGATCACTGAGGGGGGGGAATGTACCCAGAGAGGGCACCTTGGCCCGGTATGACGAGCCTGATCTCCCCCCCCCGCCCCCTCCATCGAGGTAAATTAAGGAGGTGGTCTGGGCTTCCTCAGCGTCCCGCGCCTCCCTTCCCTCCCCACTTTCGTACCCGCAGACGGCCGGAGCCCTTTACCCCCCCCCCCCCATCTCCACACACACACCCTCCACCCGCCCCGCCGCCCTGGCGGCCGCCACCTCCTTGTTTACCCCGTGCCGGGGATCCGGCGTGGCCACCAGTCACGTAAGCAGAAAGCCGGGCGCGCCGGGCCGGGCCGGGCCGCCCAGTGCGGGCGGGCCCCAGGCGGCCAAGGTGGGGGGGGGGGCTCTGGATCCTCAGCACCCCCCAAAGTCAACTTCGTGTGCGCCATCAGCCCCTCGGCCTCGCTGCACCCCCTTCCTCTGGCCCCGGGGAGCGTTTTTATTTTCTAGCTCTCGCCGCGGTTCGGCTCTCAATGACGTGATGCCAACGGCCCCCAGATTTCCCCGAGAGCGTGGGGCGCTGCGCCCGGCTCGGCTCCAGGCCCTCGCCATCCCCCCCCCCCCCCCAGCTCGTGCAAACGGCGCGGGAGGAGCCGGTGGAGCGGGAGAGTGACCTCCAGCAAACTCCACGCCGCCACCCGCCGGACCCCTTATTACCCCCCCCACCCTCTGCTAAGCCGAGCGGCCCACGGAGACCACTCTTTCCTCCCCGCTCTGCTCCCTCCCCGCCCGTCGGAGTCTCCCCGCACGGAGAACGGCGGGCGCTACGTCTACAGCTGTCGCGTTTTCTTGCGGGCGCTTCTTGGACGCTGGCGGCGCTCGCGGTGTTTTCTCTGGCTGCACACAATGCCCGCGCGTCACGGCGGCCCGCGTGTGCGCAGCACCAACGCGAGCCGGGGGGGGGGGGGTCGTGCGTGCGCCGGGCTCGGGCACTGCGGGTCGCTCGGCGCGCGCGGGGCTTGTTTTGCTCCCGAGCTTCGCTCTCCGAAACGCTTACATCATTCAGGAGTTGGGGGAGGGCCGGGAGCTGGGCGTTCCGATCGGATTCCAGCATTCCCCAGGTCCCTGCGTCCTCCGGGGAAGCCAGGACCCGAGCTTTTTAATTCACCGAGGGGCAGGGCGAGGATTTTCACGCTATGTTCGTTTTGCAAAGTCCCTGTTTTATTGATTGATTGTTTTTTTAAGGTCACTCCTGCAAAGGGCATGCCTGGCTGACTCAGGTGCACCACCTCCCCGCCTTTATTTCAGCGAGTTCCCCGGTAATCACTGGATCTCGGTTTCTCCGCCTCCTCCTCCCCCTCCTCCTCCTCCTCCAGTTCCCCCTCCCAGCTGGAGACACATGGTTTCCACATGGAGACAAACTTCTTTCCTCCGACTGGACTTGACCTAGCTGCACCGTTCAGCCAATAGGCAGCGGCACTCTCAGCTGACGTCATGCGTTGCTGGGGCCGGAGGCTAAGGGGCGGGACCAGGATGCTAGCCAGGAAATCTCTGGGAGTTGTAGTGCAGCCAGCTGGTCCAATCTTTTCTTAAAGGGCCGTTCTCCCCAGAGATGAGAGTGTCTGGCCCTCAGCTTCTCCATTTCGGTTTCTGTGAGCCCTTTCCCGAGATGCACCGATAGCAGCCGTGGTCACGAGTTCACACGTCCCGTTTTTACTGGTTGCAAAGTTCTTACTTGGCCGGGGAGCTTGCCTTATTTTTCCATGATAGTGAGACCTGCCTATTTTTCTTTGCCTCGTTGGGCTTTTCATCCCTGGAAGCGATCACCAAGTTGTGGCCATGGTGAGGAACTATTTCCAGTAGACAGAGTAAATTATTCTGGAGAAGGGGTTCAGTGCTGATCACCCTCTGTGGACAAGGCTAGGGGATTCCCTAGGAAATGCAGGTACATTTTCCCAAAATGCCACCCGATCCAAGTCCTTACAACCAAATTGAAGGCCTCCAAAATAGTAATGCTGGAGGCCTGATCCTGCTATTATCCAGAAATTCTGTGTGTGAATAACCTCTGGCCTCAGCACCTAATATGCCTGTGGGATCCAGGGGAAGACTAATCATTGGACACAAACGATTTAGTCTCTGTTCTGGAAAAGCTCATAACTAAAAGGGAAGAAGAGTGGCAGAGGGAAGTGGCGCTGTAGCTCCAGTGGTAGAGCGCTCGCCTTGAGCTGAAGAGCTGAGGGACAGCACCCAGGCCCAGAGTTCAAGCCCCACGACCGACAAAAAAAAAAAAAAAAGAGTGGCAGAGCTGGTTGGCTGGCAAGTAGAAGCTGTGTCAGGGAAGGCCTGGAGGAGGTGGCTGTGGCGGCAGCACTAGGCAGGGATGATTCGGTGGGAGTAGAAAGCCTGGGTTGTTCTCTCCAGGAGATTACTTAGATGGGGTGTGTTCCCAGAGGCATGGATCAGCCCAGGAGCCAGGCCTCTTCCTCCTAGTAGAGGAAGCTGCTACTGGAAGTTGCTGCTGTGTGGTGTCACTTGGCCTCACCCTACCTTCCTGAGTTAATTTCCTCTCCTGGGCCATGAAACCTCTGTCCCTGTCCAGTCCAGCAGGTTCCCCAGCTAGCAGACTTCATGGTCATGCCTCTGTGCTTGACACAACTCTTCCCTCCATCAAGAATGCCTTCCTGCTACAACACCTTCCTGCCTACCACTGAGAGCTCTGAGGATCATAGTTTGAAGCTAGCCCAAGTAGAAAAGTACATGAGACTTTTATCTGCAACCAGCAAAAGCTGGAAGTGGAGGTGTGGTTCAAGTGGTAGAGCACCAGCCTTGGGGGAGGGGGCCCGGGAAGCCAAATGAGATCACAAAGCTCCCCATTTAAGACACACACACACACACACACACACACACACACACACGTGTCACACACACACACACACACACAAATACAAATGTCCTCTTCTTACTCTTCTGAGGTTTCTGTATTCAGTCCTTCCTTTAAGGCTTCAGTCAGTTCTGACCTCTCCCATTTCTTTTCTTTTTTTTTTTCTTGCTTTTTTTGTTTTTATTTTTTTAAGAACACATTTTTTAAGAAAAACTCAAATTAGCACCCAGCATTCCAAGATGGCCCCACTCCTTGACTCATAATAGCTCAGAGAATGAAAGCCTTGCAAATCACAAGGGCGCACAGATTCCTTCTCTACTATTCATTGGCTCTGTGACCTTGGCCTCTCTGACTAGCTCTACCTTGCATCAACACCCTGGTTTGAAACATTTAATGTATCTGAAATGTAATACATTTTCAGTAAATAGCAACTCTCTGAGCTTGGACAATCAGTACCATGAGTTCTCTACTTGCTATCTGACTTAGCATTGTCCTCACAATAAGATTATTAATATCTTAAGGGAATAGATCACCTCTGAGTATATGTCACACACACATACATTTTTTAATTTGGTTCTGTAATTTCCTAGTTATGGCATAGACATCAGGTTTATAGGCCATAGGACACAATAGATTTCCTGAAGACTTGGAAAATAATTGAGAATAATGATTTCTGACTGTCCTTTGCACAGAATGACCAAGGACTGTGGGTCAGGCCTGGAGAGCTGGAACTGTGATCCTGAGGATGAAGAGGTTACTGGCTTAGAAAGTAGGGGACTAGGGCAACTTACGTTAAAATGGAAGGTTTTAATGTTCAAAGGGGTTATGGGTGCCAACTCCTGATGAATCCATTCTCTAAATTTGTATTGAGCATCTATTATTGCTACTGTTCTTTTTTCTTCCTGAAACCTCTCTGGACATAGATATATAGATAGTGTTCTGTTTTTTGTTTCTGTTTTAGGAAAATTGTATGCAAAACACTATTCATAATCAAGCTCTTCTCTTCATCTGGAGTTGTGTTCCCCGGATTGGACATTTATTTTTGGCTTAAATGTAATATCTGCCCACTAGTAAATGCTAGAGAGGGACTTTGGCCGGTGGGGTGGGGGAGGAAGGGAAGAGCTGGTACTGGGGCTTGAACTCACAGCCTCAAGGTCTCCCTTAGTGTTTGTGCTCAAGGCTGGCACTCTACCACTTGAGCCACAGCTCCATTTTTGGCTCTTTTGGTGGTCAATTAGAGAGAAAAGTCTTACAAACTTTCCTCCCTGGTCTGGTTTCAAACTGCTGTCCTCAGCAATCAGTCTCCTGAGTAGCTAGGATTACAGGCATGAGCTACTAGCACCCAGCTTAGAGGTAGACTTCGGTGAAGATTATTCTGGCTTTCGGAGTCCCCACGCTCCCAGATACTGGGTGCCACTGGAGGAGCTGGAGGAGAGAGGGCAAGGGTCTGAGGAAGCTCTGGAAATTGGATGCAGTGTTCCTGGCACATCCAGAAATGGAGATTTTCATTTGGGGAATGGCTGAGCCTAAGTCTAGAAGTGAAACTGAGGGAAATGCAGAGGGTACCAGCATGCAGCAGCAGTGACTATTTGCATTGCACAATATTAGGCCTGGCTGCCATTTTCTGAGGGCTGACTATATACCAAGTAGGAGACTAAATGTGTTATCTCCTTTTATCTTCATGATAACTCCATGACACACGCAGTTTTATTACCCTGGTGGAGTGCCTACCTAGCAATTTGATTACCCTCATCTTACACATGGGGTCACCTAGGAACAGGAATGCTGGGTAACTTTCCCAGAGGTCACATAGCTACTAAGTGCAGAGCTGAGTTTGCAACCTAGGCCTCTAATTCCAGCCTATGAGATCTTAACCATATACACGTGTACTTGTTTTACAGCCAAGGAATGAAGTCCAGACAGGTGAAGCGACTTGCTCAAGGTCACCCAGCAACGTGAAGCAGAGATGGTATTGGGAACACCCTGTTGCTTGTCTAAGGTCTTCCTGTAGACACCTTGCTTAGAAAAACGTTTCCAACTGGGATGGGAGACAGACTAGCTGACCAGAGAAGGATGTTTTGTTTTCCAGAGTTGTTCAGCCCTCCTGGCCCTAATTCAAGTTTAAGGCTCCTAGGAAACACTACCCCCTCCTGCTGCCTTTCCCAAGTCTGTCTTCTGGGCATATTAGAGCACTTGGGGCTGTTGCTATGGTACTGGGGCCAACAGCAGGTTCATCAAAAGCCTGGTCTTTTACGTTAAAAAAAAAGAAGAAGAAGAAGAAGAAGCAGCCAGGCTCTGCAGAAACGAGTTGGCCACAAAGATTTGCATCAGTCATTGTGGCTTGTTCTGTTTTAGATCCCCTTGCTTCCCGCCCTACCCCCTCCTCCCTACCACCACCACTTTCTATAAATACAGTTGGATAAATATTGATTTAAACTGGGTTTCTGGAGGAGAGGCGCATGTCTGCCCCGGCCGGGTCTTCACTTAGACACCAGCAGTGTGTTGAGCCTGACAAACCTAACACCAGACAGCTCTGCCTTGCAAATAACCTGTTTGGGGGAGGTGAGTTGTGGCTTTGTGGCTTTTGAGTTTTTGTGTTGGGTTTCTTTTTCTTTTTTTTTAAGGAGATAAAGGAGTCGGCCAGTCCCTGGTGGCTCACATCTGTAATCCTAGCTACTCAGTAGGTAGAGATCTGAGAATCACAGTTCAAAGCCAGCTTGAGCAGAACAGTCCATGAGACTCTTATCTCCAATTAGCCATCTAAAAGCCAGAGGTGGAGCTGTGGCTCAAGAAGTAGAGCACCAGCCTAGAGCAAAAAAAGCTAAGGAAAAGTGACCAGGCCTTGAGTTCAAGTCCCAATACTGGCAGAGAGAGAGAGAGAGAGAGAGAGAGAGAGAGAGAGAGACAGAGACAGAGACAGAGACAGAGACAGAGAGAGAGAAAAAAACGCAGAGACAGACACACACAGAGACAGACACACACAGAAAGAGAAAGAAGTAAAAAACAGCAACCCAGCAACCCAGCTAAAACTCTTGCAGTGTGAAGCAAACCATTTCCAGTGGGCAGATGCAGAGACGTTTCTGCTGTTCTTTTCCATTTCCCTTTCTTCCTCTCCAGTTCTGGTTTTGTGTTGAAAGGAGGTCACTACCCAGGTATGGAGGCAGAGACTCAGAGAGAGCCAGTGGCTTGCCCAAGGTGACACAGCAGAGACAGAACTAGGTCCTTCTTTGTGCACTGAGTTCCCTCCTGCCTGATAGGAGAATGGGTCACAGACAAAGCCCCAAATGGCTTTTTACAGGTTAGGTGCTCATAAAGTCAGCAGTTCTAAAGCCTGGTTTACTGATCCCAGGGCGGCTTGGGTTATTACAGTGGTCATTGCAACATTCTCAATCGTCTTTCCAAATGAAGCTAATTTGAATTTGTCATCCTTACAAAAATACTCTCTTTTACATAGGAAGGTGAAGGGAAAGAGCCAGAAGGTGACAGAAGTAATGAGAATGCGTACCCCAAGCCTTAAATGAGAAGAAAGAATTCTAGTCTTCCCAGAGGGGTTAGGGGAGTTCCAGGCCCAAAGTGGAGCCAAAGTGGGGGAAAGACAGGCTGACTTCAGTTCCCCAGAGAGACAGACAGACAGACAGACAGACAGACAGACACACACACACACACACACACACACACACACACACACACACACACACACACAGAGGGACAGAGATGACAGAGAGAATGCTTCCTGGGGTTTCTGCTAAACTTATGGGAGCAGCAGTCTCTGATAGCACTGGCTTTGTGTGGCCTGGTCAGAGCTCTTAGAGTTACCAATAGCTGACTTGATTTCCTTGACCAAAAATACTAAGCATTTGTTGCAATTATCCCAAGGGGTTTCTCCTCTGCATCCTCATCTCGGCAGAAGGTTGTGCTGGACCCCTTACCTGCGAAATGTTTCCGGAAACTCAGATGACCCTTGCTTTGAGCAACACATCTCCAGGAAATAGAGCTAACTGCAATCCCTTTCTCAAAGTTTAGACCAGAGAAACTCTTGAAAAGATTGTTGCAGCAACTATTTTGAACAGATGCAGAATTATGTTTATGTTAGGGACCAGTGATTCTCCTAAATTCATTCTGTGTAGTGTGCGTGCGTGTGTGAGTGTGTGTGTGTGCCAGTACTAAGGCTTGAACTCAGAGTCTAAGGTGTTGTCCCTTAGCTTTTTTGCTCAAGGCTGGCATTCTACCACGTGATTAATTGGAAAGTCCTGTGGACTTTCCTGCCCTGGTTGGCTTCAAACCAAGATTTGAGGATCATGATCTGATAAGATCTCAGCCTCCTGAGAAGCTAGGAATACAGGTGTGAGCCACCGACACCAGCTCACTCACTTATTTCTTAAACTAGCATTTATGGAGCACATACTTGCTTTATGGCAGGCGCTGTGCTGGAGTCAGATTGATATACTCCCTGCCCTCATGGAATATGTAATCCATTCCAGTACTGGGATTTTGAAATTTACTTGTCTTAAAGTGTATCCCAATGCAGGTGTGGTGGTACATGCCTGTAATCCCAGCACTCAGGAGGCTGAAGCACAAGGATCTCAAAGTCAAGGCCAGCCTGGACTACATGGTGAAAGTGTATCTCAGATCAACAGAGCAGCAGCACCAATGGAGGGTGATTTGGCCCTGTGTCTTTGCTTCTAGCCGTCATTGCAGATAGAACAAAGCTGATCCCAGGCTTCCAGGACTATTTTCCCCATCCCTGCCCAGTGTTTTTTAAAAACACTGAGTTTGTCCTTATAATGTCTGCAGATCTTGGGCTGGGAAGGTGGCTCAGTGGTAGAGCGCTTGCCTTGCATGCATGAGGCCCTGGGTTCGATTCCTCAGCACCACATAAGCAGAAAAAAAAGCCGGAAGTGGCACTGTGGCTCACGTGGTAGAACACTAGCCTTGAGCTGAAGAGCTGAGGGACAGCGCCCACGCTCAGAGTTCAGGGCCCACGATCGGACCAAACAACAACAACAACAAATGTCTGCAGATCTGGCTTTAAAGCACAAAGTACCTGCCAAGCGTGCTGGCTCATACCTTTATTCCTAGCTACTCAGGAGGCTCAGATCTGAGGACCACAGTTCAAAGCCAGCCAGAGCAGGAAAGTTTGAGAGACTTGTCTCCAACTAAGCACTAAAAAAAAGCCGAAAGTGGAGCTATGCCTCAAGTGGCAGAGCACAAGCCTTGAGCTAAAAAGCTTAGGGTCAGTGCCCAGGTCCTGAGTTCAAGCCCCAGGTCCAGCACAAAAACAAACAAACAAACTGTCTGCACTTAGAAAACCAAGTGTCCTCTAAACATCCTTGTCAATAAACACCATTCCCCTGCAGTTCTCTCTGGATGGGGCCTTTGGTACCTGGAAGACAGTTCCCACCAATGGAACTGTCCAGCCCACTCTCCCCTCCAACATGCTGTGGGTCACATATCTCCACTCCCCAGCCCCCGTGTCTGCTAAGGAAATTTAAACACAGCAAAATTAGAAAGATAAACACACTGTCCTGAGGGAAAAAGATTGGGAAATTCCGATTTAAGCCCAAAAGAGGGTGGGTGGGGTGGGGGGAAAGACTACGATTTGAAATCTTTGCTTCTGTATCACAGAGTTTCTCTATTTCTACAGAGCCCCAGAGCTACTTGCTCCCCAAGTTATCACCCTCTTTATCGCCGCCACAACCTGACCATCCTCACCCTGTTTTTGTGTCCTCTAAACTTTGCATGCCTTGCAAACAACTTCCTTTCATGCTTTCTACCATTGTGAAATTTAGCATCATGCAATACATAATTTCTACAAGTGGCCAGGAGCCAAGGGCTGTCTTGGTGCTTCAGAAGGGAGGCATGTAAGGTTTTCCAGTTCAAATATTAGCCAAATAGAAACTGATAAACAATTCCAGTCTGTCTCTTGGGAGTCTGATACTCTGTCCCCAAGAGGGCTGCTGACAAGTACAATCTCTTCTCTGTTTTCCAAAGGAATAGTGCACTGGCCCTCTTTTACTGAGCATTTACTATGTGCTGATACCAGGCTTAGTGCTTCATATTAAAGCCTTACCAACATCCAATAGGCGGATGCTGTAATTACCTCATTTTATAGGCCTTAGTCTTTCCAAGGCTGGCTAACTTTCGGACCCGTGCGAACAGTAGTGAAGCTGAGACTCAAACCCAGGTTCCTCTGTTTCCCTTAGGGACTTGGAAGTTGCCTAAGAGAGCCTGCAGTTAGCAAGAGGCAAGAACTGGAATCCTGAATGTTTGAAGTCCAGGCTGAGTCCACTGGGGATGTCTCCCTAGAGTGACTTTATTTTCTCCCCATTCATGCTAGGCTAAAGAAGCCAGAACCTTCCATGGCTTTCCAGGCATTGAGACTGGAGCCTTTCCCTGGATGGCAATGGTCTAGGGGGTTGCTATTTGCTTGCATAGTAAGTACACTTGCCCAGCATCCTCTGGGGAACTCACCCAACCAGTAGGTCTCCCTCCTGTGGATCCACACCCTGTCAAGCTCTGCTAGATTTCCTTCAGGTGCCTGAGCTTGTAGAGCAACTGGGCAGGCCTGTGCTGGGAACCAAGGGCTTCTGTTAAGAAGCACAAGGTCAGGCAAATGTGAGCTGGGGAGATGAGCTCAAGGCCTGGCCACCACTGTGACCATGCAACAGCCTAGGCCTAACCTCTTCTTCTCCTCCCAAATTTACCTCTAAGAAACTCAGTGATCCTCACTACAGTTGGGTTCTTGCCACTCCCCGATGTAAAACCCTCCAATACCTTTCGGTCTTATTTGGAATAAAATACAAATGCTTTGCCATGACCTTCACCTTGGCTGTGGAGACTGAGCATGCTTTGAGAAAGGACACGCTCAGGCCCACTCTGAGCTGCCCAGTCAGAAACTGCATTTACTAAAGTCCCAGGACATCTATTGGCACCTTCAAGTTTCAAATGTGCGTACAGCCTTTGAGATTGTCCTTGATTCCCATACCCACTGAAACTATCTCTCCCTTCATTATTCAGTTTTCTTAGAACAACTGACTGGTGTTTGATTTGCTTCTTGTCAGTCTGTTGGGCTACAATTTAAACACCTTGAAGCCAGACAGCCAGTTTTTATTATTCTCACTTTAGCATCTAACTTAATACCCAGCATATAATAGATGATTAAGAAATATTTGATCAAGCCGGGCGCTGGTGGCTCACGCCTGTAATTCTAGCTACTCAAGAGGCTGAGATCTGAGGATCGCGGTTCAAAGCCAGCCCAGGCAGGAAAGTCCATGAGATTTATCTCCAGTAAACCACCAGAAAACCGGAAATGGCGCTGTGGCTCTAGTGGTAGAGAGCTAGCCTTGAGCTGAAGAGTTGAGGGACAGCGCCCAGGCCCAGAGTTCAAGCCCCATGACTGACAAAAAACAAAAACAAAAAGAAATATTTGATCAATAAATGTCCAGTTCTCTGACTTTCTGACTTAGTGTTTCTTAGTAAGAAAGCTATTTGTGTGCCTGTTCTCGTGCAGATCAGTCTGGAATACTGTTGGATTTAACACTGTTGGTTCTCACTAAAGGCCATCAGAATCCTCCCCACCCCCAACCGGCCCTGGTCACTGGGGACAGGACTAGCATTAGTTGAGACCAGTGAAGTCAGACCAGTGGTCTGACCATATCTGATGCTGTGGGAATCCAAGTCAGAGATCCGCGGTTAACTCCGTTCACTGCAGGTGTGACCTTGGACAAACTGATGACCCTTTCTGGACCTTAGCTGTAAACAGGAATCTCACAGGTGTTCTAAGGATTGAATGAACTGGGTGGAGGAATGGTGGAGGACACATAGCTGGTTCAAACTATAGGGCAGCTAGTAGGTGGATGAAGGCATTTTATTCTGGGCTTTTGGAAGAATCTCAGCAATCTAGAATTAAATGTTAAGAGCTGGAAGAAAAGATGAGGTCACCTGTTTCTTTGGACAAATGAGAACCTGTTTTTTGTTTGGTTGGTTTGGTTTTGTACCAGTCCTGGGTCTTGAACTCAAGGCCTGGGCACTGTCCCTGAGCTTTTTTGCTCAAGGCTTGCACTCTATACACTTGAGCCATACCTCTACTTCTAGCTTTTGGGGGGCTTAATTGGTGGTAAAAGCTCATGGACTTCCTGTTAGGTCTGCCTAGGAGAATAGTCCCCTCCCCTCTTTTCTTTATGAAGGATACCATGTAGCCTTACCAGAAATCACCTGCCTGAAACAGTAATCACCTGTAACTTGTCAATCACCCGTAACTGTCAATCACCTGACTGTGAGTCAGCAAAAGAACCCCAGGCTGTGGGTCACTCCCGACTCAGATGCTGCCTCTTCCTCTCCTTTCCCTATATATTCTTTCCCACCCCATCAGTTGGGCCACAGCTTGCTCAGTACTCACTACTCATTACTTATTGCTCTGCACTCTGCTCTGAGTGTGGCCTGGCACAACTCTCTGCAGACCTACATGTGGTGCACACCAGTGGTTTGGTTCTCCGAATGAATCTGAACTGCTTGGTAGTCTACTTTTGGCAACCCTTAACAGCTTTCCTTCCTTGACTAGCTTCGAACCACATCCTCAGGTCTGTGTGTCCTGAGTAGCTAGGATTACAGGTGTGAGCCACCAGCATGTAACAAAGGCCTGTGTTTTTACTGTAAATGTTATACCTGAGACTGAGCACTCAGGGCCTACCTAGGCCTTCACAAATCACAAATTATGCCCACATAAAGGGGTGATGGTACCAAGAGGTGGGGGCAGATCCACCGCAGACCAGTGTCTGGCAGTGAGAAATTGTTACCCGGGGTCTATGGCAAGAATGTGGGCACTCTCTTAGCAAGAGAAAGCCTCTGGCAGACATTGTTTTTCCTTTTTCTTTTTTAATTTTTACAGACAAGTTCCATCTAATCTTGACAGAGTAGATTATTACAATACCAAGATTTTGACATACGCAGCAAAAAGAAAATTGTAGTTTATTCTTTGGGCTATCAACTCCAAAATGTTTAAAGAAAATATTCATGAAATTAAATAGTGCTTCAAAAGAATAACATCGTGGCTGACCAGCTTCTATCCTCGCTATGGCCGAAAGTCATACAATCGGCACATTACCAGGAAATAACTTTCGACTCCAGCACTTGAAACAAGTATATGGAAAAATGATACATAAATAGAAAAGAGAAAGAGTATTCTGGAGGCATTTCTAAGGAGGGCTGCTACTTCGCACAACAGATTGTTTATCCTGGTGGTCTTTTAATTAAACTGGCATGGGGGTGGGGGGTTGGGCCCAGGACTTCTGGTCATCACCAGCAGAGAAGCAATTGATGCTGGAGGCAGCCTTTCCTAGTGGAAGATTGAATCCTAAACAGAAAACCAAAGCAGCTCTCTGATCCTTTGGGGATGTAATTTGATCTTGATATTTAAAGGATTGAGGCCCCACAGGTTTCAAAGATCTGAAAGCTTACTCCCTTTCAGTCCCCCTCCCCTCCTTTAAACATGAATCAACCAGAAAGAAAAAGAATTATGGAGATGAGAAGAGAGCTTAAGGCCTGGGTTCTAACCCTTGGTCTCTTGGTTCTATAGGCAGTTCTGGGGCCTTGGGCAAATTACCACACCTCTCTGAACCAAAATGTTCTTAACTGAAAAATGGTGACTTGTTTGAGAAACAGGCTGACTGATGTAAAAGTTCCTTGACGGAAACCATGAAATGTGATTTGAGGAGCATTCGTTTACCAGTTCATACCTTGTTAGTTGCACCCAGCATATCCCCAAGTGAAGTGCTCCTGGGTAAACATCCCCTAGATGAGCCCCGCAATGCAGGTTTCTTCTGGGATTCAAGTTCATGCAAAAGAAAAAAAGAAAAGGACATTTGAGAGATTAATACGTCCATTATAACCGCCGAAATAGGCTGCTGTAATAAGGGCCATTTAATAAAATGTAAAAAGCCCTTTTCTAAGGGAAGAGATGGGTCAGGATGGAAGTCAAGTGCAGCTGTTTGAGCCTCTGCCAGTGGTCTGATCTCATCAGAAAAACTGGAGTTAAAAAAACAACAAACTTCTAGATTCATCAATCGCAGATTAACACTGTCTCCCCTCAGGGCTGCTGCCCCCTTCCCAACCTCCCCTCCGTTCTGTTCATCCTAACTCTGGGCACCTGGGTGCCTTCCAGCATGGTTGAGATGTTAGCCGGCAGCCCTGGCGACAGGAGGAGCCCTGGGAAGGCTGCAGCTACCTCTCGGGTTTAGCATTACGTCATTCCTTCAGACCCAAATTTATCTCTGCACACAGCCCCGCAGCAGCTCCGAGCTGCTGATGACTTGTGGAGAGCTTGCGCATGAAGTTAGGCAAGGCTGACTCACTGGGCAGAGCGAAAGCTTGCTGCTGCTGCTGCTGCTGCTCTTAGTGTTTCTGGGGGAGGAATTGGGGCGGGGAGGAGGTGTTCGTCATTTGGGGGTTAGGGGGTTGGAAAGATGTGTTGTGTTATTTATGGTTATCAATTTTAGGACCTCAAAGCTCACCCCTCCCTTAGCCTCCCCCCCCCAACTGGATTATTTGAAAGCCCTCATCCTTAATGGTAATTACAGCACCTTCAGGGTACCACATTGTAGATTCAGGGATGGTCTCCCAAGCACCAGGTGTCACCAAGACAATGACTTTGGATTTATGACATCACTTCATGGACCTCCCCCCACTCCTCCATCTCTCCTGACTGACCTGTAACACATCAGCCTCTACTGTTAGGATTTTTGCCATAAACCACTTGGGGATTTGCATGAAGTAAACTGGGGGAGGGGGAGAGGAAGGAATGGGGAAGGAGGTGGTAGGACCTGTTAAACCTCAGAGCTTTGCTTCTTCCGAAGGCAGATAGTCTCCAACCAGGCTGTGCTTGTTATAGAGTTGGGAGACTCTGAGGGACAATTTAAATGTTCAAATGAGACACACCCCCCAGACTGAAAGAGATACTTCAGAGAGAGGATGGAACTGTCTAGGTAAGAGTCCAAGGTTCTTCTATCAGTAGACTTCGGAAGCTTTGCTCTTCCGGTTTGCCCAACTCCATCTGTAGGGCATACTGGCTTCATCTGAGCTTACAGCAAAGCCATGGCTGAGCCTGTTTTCCCCCAGGTGAGGCTGGTGTGATTAGCATCACTCTGGAGAAGATGAAACCCTATGCTTGGGGCTATGGGAAGCACTGGTGGCCTATGCTCAAGACTTTCAGGCCAGAGCAAGAAGGAAGTGAAGCCTCTGTGAATGCTAGAAAAGGCTGGAGATTTCAGTTCCTAAACGAACCCTCATGACTGCCCACTGACACCATCATCTTTCCTCTTCTTCCGCACGTGCAAGTGGCCTTTTGTGACTCTCGTGATGTTTCCTGTCTCATCTGCTTGTTGATCATGGCTCTAGGCTAATTCACCTAGAGTCACCTGTGACAAGTCAGACACAGACTCCACACACCTCTCTAGCTTTCTCTTAACTAACCTGCTAACTCTGTGACTTCATCTGTGGGATGAAACCCATCTTGAATTCTTCCATGTTTTCAGGCTATACTACTTTTCTCGATTACATGCCCCCTAGGATTGGAAACTTTCAACCTAATCATTTTTATCCTCAACTAACAGATGTTCTGAGTGAATGGCGTTTTCTTTTAAATAATTTCTTCTCATCCTTCCTAACATATCCTTTGCTGAGGATGCAGGATGGTTGTGTTACCTAATGGGAAAGCCCAGATTAGAAATGGCCTAGCCAAAAAAATAAAGGCCTAGCTGACAGCTGAAAAAGCACAATCTCTTCTTCAGAGCCTTTCTAAAACAAATTCTTAGGTGGCTTGTGAACACCTCTTCTTTCCGGTGTCTCTAAATTTGATGGAACATCTATTTCTTAAGTATTTTTAAAGACTGGCAAAATTTTGCAGCTTGTGACCTCATTAGAGATCTTGTTCATTTTGGGGGAAAAAAAAGTGCAAGGGGAAAGGGAGAGGTTATTCAAGTCAGCATGGAACACGTAGCATTTTTGAGAGAGTAAGCTATCCATCCCAAGATGGTATTTGCTGTAGTAGTCACTGGAATGACCATGGGGAAATTTTTCCCTCACTAAGAGCTTCCTGTTATTTTGGATGTCGACCAGCAGGTTAAAATAATCAGAGCGGGAAGACGTGGTAGATTTGTTTACATCATTCCTAGCTTGCTCCTATAGCACCGAGCAGTTCTAGCTCTCTTGTCCTTTCCCTCCCTAGAGTTGTTCTCAACTGGGGATGGTTTTGTGCCTCCAGGGACATGTGGCAATGTCTGCAGGCATTTTCAGTTGTCATGCCTGCTGGGTGGTGGTGTGCTAGTGGCATCTAGTGGGTAGAGGCCAGGGATGCGGCTAAACATTCCACAATGCTCAGAAGAAACTCCCCATGCCAACAAGGAATTATCTGACTCCAAATGGCAATAATATCAAGGTTGAGAAATCCTAGCCTGGACTTGGATGACTTGTTAGATGGAGGACTTGGAGGAGGTAATGGCTGCTGCTTAATGTGCTCTCTTTCTCTAGCCTTGGCTGTCAGTTACCTTTTTAGGGAGGCAAGTATTGGAGGAAACAATCACAGTTGCTTCTATTTATTGAGTGCCTGCTGTGTACTATTGGAATTATTTCATTTAATCTTCACAATAAGTCCTATTGATGATACATGCCCCCCGAGAGCAGGTTCCTTGGAGTCTGCTCTCTCATTACTGTGCACATTAAGTCTGCATCAGTGCCTGACTCACTGCAGGTCCTCAGCACTATGGATAAATGGAAGAATTCTATTCATTTTGTACATGAGGAAAATGAGGCTTGAAGAGTCCATACATCCAATTTAAGTAGCAGAGTCCAGATTTGACCAGAATTAGGGGTAATGCCAGTCCCCAAATCCCTTACAGTCTCACTGATATACTGATATACCCTTTCCAGAGTGGTCTTTCTGTTGTCTAAAAGCACAATCAGAGATTGTTGGGGGAGGGGAGAGTAAACAAAATTTTTAATAGTCCTTTTGGGTTCTGATTTAAATAATTTCTTTGTTTTTTGTTTTTTGTTTTTTTTGTTTTTTTGTTTTGGTTGGTTGTGGGGCCTGAACTCTGGGTCTGGGCGCTGTCCCTCAGCTTTTCAGCTCAAGGTGAGCGGTCGGGTTTTTCTGCTTATGTGGTGCTGAGGAATCGAACCCAGGGCTTCATGCATGCAAGGCAAGCGCTCTACCACTGAGCCACCTTCCCAGCCCCTGATTTAAGTAATTTCCAAACAGAACTTTTTGACTTATCAAGTGATTCTGGGAGTACCATCCTTGCAACTGTGCTATTTTTCTCATTTTGCAGATGAAAAAACCGAGGCACAATAGTTACATGAAAATATAGTGGTAGATGGATGACTGGAACATGGCAGTTTCCATGATGAATGCTCCAGTCCCTGGGAAGCTGTGGGACGTGCGGAGTATAGATTCAACTCAATTACATCCTTCTCTCTCTAAGCCCTGGCCAACCTCTTTTTTTCCTCTCCTGGAGGGTGATAAAGCCGCGACAAACTACATCTCCCAGCAGCCATCGCAGAATCGTGAGGCGCAGGCGCGCTCTATAGTGCACTACGTACTCCCGTACTACGATTCCCGGCGTGCAGTGGGAGGGGGGCGGGACTACGTTTCCCAGGGGGCAGAGAAGGAGGCGGAGCGACCCGCGTCGCTGCTCCCGCCCCACCCCCGTGCTCGCGCCGAGAGGTAAACAAACCGCGCGCGTGCTGCCGGCGGCGCGGCGGGCGCGGCGGGCGCGGCGGAGGCGGCAGGGTCGGCGGAGAGCGCGCCGAGCCGCGGCCGGGCTGGCCCGCCCGCCCGCCGCACACGTCTAGGGGTGGCGTGAGGCGGGGTAGCCGTCTGTGGCGCCTCCTGTTGGCCAGGGGCGGGAGCGCGGCGAGCTCCGGTCTCCACCCGCGGTGCCCATGGAGCGGGTGCGGATGATCAACGTGCAGCGCCTGCTGGAGGCCGCCGAGTTTCTGGAGCGCCGGGAGCGAGGTAACGGCTGGGCGCCGCTGCCTGAGCCCGTGGGCTTTTGCTCCGCGTGGAGAGTGCGGTGCGGCTGCTGAGGAGAGGTGCGCGAGTGTGCGGGTGGAAGTGCGTGCGCTGCTGAGGAGGAGGGCGGGGGGCGGGGGAGCGTGCGCACGAGTGACAGGCGGAGCGTGCAGGGGCGCGCGCGCGGGCAGTGCGCGCGCACCCGGCGGGGGTGGCCAGGGCGCGTGCACGAGACAGAGGCGGGCGCGCGGGCGCGCAGATGTGAAAGAATGTGAGCAAGAGTGACAGGTGGGCACAGGGGAGGGAGTGCGCGTGCGAGGGCACACGTGTGAGCCTGCGTGTGTGGATGAGTGTGCGCGGGGAGGTTGCGGGCCCGTGCGCGTGCTTGGGGGCGGGAACTTGTGGAGCGGAGTGGGGCCGGGCTGGGGTACGGGGCACAGGATGAACAGGAGTGGGACTGGAGGCCCGCGGGGGGGGGGTGCCGTCGGGGGTAGGGGGGCGGCGTGGCGGGGAGGGGCCGAGCTGTGTGGGGCCTGTGAGTGGGAGCCAGCTGTCAGCGGGACTCCCTGTCCTGGTGCTGTGGGAGATGTGGAGATGGAGACCAAAGGAGAAATGGATTGGCGTGCTGGGCACCAAGACCAGAAAAGTGGTGTCCGGAGAGAAAAATGACCAAGACTTGGCGATTCAAGTATTTGGAGTTACACAAACACGAGACTAAACAGACGCTAGAGAATGAAAACCGTTCAGGGAAAAGAGGAGTTGGGGGACCACCACCACACTCAGAAATTAAGAGTGCTTCAATCCAAAAGACTTCCTGGAGAAAAGGACAAATTATTTGGTTTAGAAGGTGTCAATACACTCTCCAGGCAATGGGTTGGGTTTGTCTGCCAGGCAGGTTCCTTCCGATATGTGGGGAGGTGTGTGTGCTGGCTGACCTTGAATCCAGAATTTTCCTGCTTCTCCATCCAAAATGCTGGTGTTCACCACCATGTCCAGCTCAGAACTGGAATATTTTTTAACCACAAAGTAGAGATATTTTGCCTCGAATCCTATTTTCAGGAACCTGTTAGACCTTCGATTTATGGAGCTGGAGATATGAATTTCTCTATTCACACGTTTTTCCCTCTTGCTCTTTTTAGAGTGTGAACATGGCTACGCCTCATCATTCCCCTCCATGCCAAGCCCCCGACTACAGCATTCAAAGCCCCCACGGAGGTTGAGCCGGGCACAGAAACACAGCCCTGGGAGCAGCAATACCAGCACTGCCAACAGGTAGTAAACTGGGAGGTTTAGAAAGGAGGACAAGAGGGAAGGAGCTAGACTTGGAGGTGTTGGTCCTGCTGGACTCCTGTTTTCCCAAATCTGGAGCAACACAAAATGAATGTCTTCACCACTCTGGGATTGACCCTTTTAAAACATTAAGGTCTAGGAATCACAGCCTGACTTCATGTGGAAGGAAAGGAACAAATTTGGAAAGACAAAACTATGGTTCTCACTGAGACTATTTAGATCAGATGTTTATGACTGAGCAGACAGGAGACTTAATAGCATGTATCCATACATGTAGCCATATGCTAAAGGTAATCTTGGACCAGTTTTTCTCTTCTTTCCAAATTTAATATGATCCAAGAAAAATTTTAAATCTAAAATAGCTCTGGTGATATATATATGTATGTATATATGTGTGTGTGTATATAGATAGATAGATAGATAGATAGATATCTCCAAGGGCTTTGTTAGAGGAATGAAAATATTGAGGTAAAATAGGAAGATAGTGATCCTGATCTATTTTTTAAGGAAAAGAGGAAGACTGTGTTTTTCATCTTGTGAATCGTAATATGAGTTGATAAGGGAAGGGGCCTTAAAGCAAAAAGGAAAAGAAAAAAGATGTTTGTCCTTCAACCAGAACAGATAATACTTTTTTTCCAAATAGATTTCTTTAGCATATGCTTGTCTATATGTACTGAGACATAATCAACCTCAACTTTTGAAAATTTTTTGTAGCATCTGGCTGTATTTTTGTTCCAGGAAGCTATGAATCCCAAGGTGTCTTGTCATGAAGTTTTCAAAGGTCCTTTTCTAAAAGAGGACCAGCAGATGCTGCCTTTCCCATTGATATGAAGAAATTAAAGGGGACTTTGTTCCTGATTCCTTAAACTTTATCTAGGAATGATTCACTTAGAGGGTGGGCTGTCCTAGAGGCATTGGGTAGGCCTTTGGGTTGTTGGGTAGTCCTTTGGGGAGGCAGGGTAGGGACTGAGCAGCAGGGAGCTCTTGGTGCAGAAAACAACTAGAGGTTCCCATAGACATCAATTGTAGTTTGCTCATGAGATGGAAATTCTGTTCTGCATTTCAGACCTCACTGAGGCAAGGATTAAGTCTTCTCCCTTTAATTTGCCTATAGAACAACATGATGCCTTTTTGTCTCTTCTTAAACTATTATGCCTTTCAAGCTTAAAAAAATTTGTGCCTGTCCTGGGGCTTGAGGGCCTGGACACTGTCTTTAACCTTTTTTGCTACAGGCTAGCACTCTACCACTTGAGCCACAGCTCCACTTACATCTTTTTTGGTGGTTAATTGGAGGTAAGAGTCTCATGGACTTTCCTGTCTGGACTAGCTTTGAACCACAATCCTCAGATCTTAGCCTCCTGAGTAGTTGCCATTACTGGCATAAGCCACTCATACCTTGCTTAAACTTAAAATTTTAAATTATAAAATTAACCTAAGGGCTGGGAAGGTGGCTCAGTGGTAGAGTGCTTGCCTTGCATGCATGAGGCCCTGGGTTCGATTCCTCAGCACCACATAAGCAAAAAGAAAAAAGCCGGAAGTGGCGCTGTGGCTCAAGCGGTAGAGTGCTAGCCTTGAGCTGAAGAGCTGAGGGACAGCGCCCAGGCCCAGAGTTCAGGCCCCACGACCGGACCCAAAAAAAAAAAAAAATTAACCTAAGTTTATTTATGTATTTGGGTGAATTTATGTGATTTGTTGTAGAGAGGTATGCTTAAGATGACAATATGGTATAATATACAACATTTAAAGACATAAATATAAATTTGTTAGCTCCTATAGTTTCTCTGGCTATATAATGAGAAATTATGGGCCTCTTTAGGAATTTTACTTCAGTCTACACATAGATTAAAAGAAAAACTTGTTTCCAAAACTTGGAGATGTAGAAAGAGTACCATTTAGTAAATGGGACCTGAATTGTGTCATACTGTAATTTCTATTTTCTAGAAACCAAGCTTATGACCACGTGACACTTCTCTTCATCCCTTATTGTTTTCATTTGTGATAGAAGAAGATGTATGAAGTCCTCACCAAGGCTCCTTATTCCGCTGGAGTTCTAAGACTCTGATAGTTTTAATTAATTATTAGAATTCAGTTTTACCTCTCTGTCATTGAATGTATAGCATTTTTACTAACAACTGAAGGATTAGAGGCATAAGTAAGACATACATTTCTAGAGTTTGCAAAGTACATAATGAGTCATTAATTTAGGGCAATCTTTGTCATCCCTTATTCTTAACACAGACTCTGCTTAGGGTTTTGACTAATGTTTTTCTTTCATGGTAATATACCTGTTAAGATTCTACTATATTGTGTAAGACCACAGTTCTGACCACTGTGATTTAGCACAGCATGTGAGAAACTTAGTAAAATCATACACGTATTTTCTGATAGTGCCTGAGGGAACTCAGACCTTGCACCACCTAAAACTGAGGAAGGAAATTTCTAATGGGGATTTAAGTTTCAAGCAAAGAAGAGAGAAAGAAATCTATTTTAGAATATATTAAGGTAGATCTATTTATGTGTGAGGTTTAGGCTAGGGCTTATGAAAGAGAACTAGTATAGTAAACTGAAACACTAGAAATAATTTTTCCTTAACTAATTTATTTAAAATTTGTGCTTTATGAAGGAGGAGTGAAACATTAAAATCTAATAGCAGAGTATTTGGGAAATAGTTTATTTCTTTTTATTTATTGTTGTTCCCATGAGTTATATTGGACCGCCTTTAATGAAACAGGTTTTCTTCTACCTCAAGGTCCTTTTGTGTCCCCTGTTCCCTGTTGGCAGTCAGTCTTCCTCTCCCTCCTTTGCCCAGTTATCTCTGTCTACTAGCCATCGTCTACTTGGGGAAGTCATTCTTCATCCACTGGAATGGATCAGATCCTTACATACTTGACAAGTGTTCATCATGTTTGCACAAATAGTTGTCTTTTTAAAAAATAGTAACAAAGAGGAAGTATAGGCCTCTCAGGAGAGTGAGCAGTGGAACCCAGAACCTGTTGTCCCACAAATAGTTGTCTTGGTTGTTTCTTTAAAATTTGCGGCCCATTTGTTGTACTAAAACCTTCTCTGAGATGAGGATCCAATCTCTTTTGCTTTATTCTGCAGTGACAGTTATCTCCACTACCCATCACTGTGCTCTGTGCAGTGGGTGTTTCTCAAAGAATGAAAAAATTTCAACTTTAGGTAGACTTATCTGCAATAGAAATTCAGAGTTTTTATTTTTTGTTGATTATTATTTTGTTGTGCCAAATACCATATTAGGCTAGAAGGAAAAATGATAGAAGAAAATACAACTTCTGCTTTGGCAAACTCTTCTATTTTGTGTTTTAAGGGGTGTTAATGACATTATGTTTGCAAAGGAAAACAATACATAATACCTCAAGAATAAAATCTTGGCTGGGAATGCAACTTCATGCATGAAGCCCTGGTTTCAATTCTTCAGTACCACATAAACAGAAAAAGCCAAAAGTGGTGCTGGGGCTCAAGTGGAAGAATGCTTTCCATGAGCAAAAGAAGCTCAAAGACAGTTCCTAGGCCCTGAGTTCAAGCCCCACGACTGGCAAAAAATAAATAAACACTCCAAATTGCCTTTTTTTTTTTTTTTTTTGAGATAGGATCTCATTCAACATTGAAATTCTCCTGCCGCCTGGGATTACAGGTGTGCCCATTCTTTAATTAACTATACTGTAGTAAAAAAGCAGAATGCTGTACTTTATTTGAAAGAACACTCACTGTATTCCATGTTGTGGAAATCAAAAGCTTGTCAATTTTGGCAGTAAATGTTGGTCTGAGCCTCTGCCATATACATAGTAGTTGCATTGTTTTAAGGTGACCTAAAAAGAATAGGTAACCAACTTATGCTTGAATTTCAACTTGTTGTACACAGTGATTTCTTCTCTTTAGCCTCCTATGACTATTAAAGGCTCTTGCCACATCAGCAGTGTTTCAGTTCCACCTGCTAGATCAAGAATGTTTAAAAACAAAATTTTCTCCTGCTTTGGTTTAACTTTTTAATTTTTAAAAACATTATTACTTTCTGAACTTCAAAATGTGTACAAGGGGGTTGTAATTTAACATGTCCATCTGTGTCCAGTGCTGTTCATCCTTCTCCTTAGTCCATCTCTTCCCATTTCCCACTGTATCACATATGCACCTTGAGTATTCTTGCTATATTTGTCTCCTTTTTCTTAATATCCACTCCACCTCCCCCAAACCATAGAATAAAGACATTTTATTTTAGAAGGAGTAATTGTATCATTGTATTTTCAGCTTTATAGCCCTTCTTCACAGTCTTTATGGATTTTTAAGGTTGAGGAGGAGAGGAAGAGAGTGGTAAGTTATTTTTAAAGGATAATTTTAGAGAATTTTTCCCAGTGGAAATTATTTCAGATGCTTTCTCTACCTTTTATTTTTTGTCGTGGGGCTTCAACTCTGGGCTTGAGCGCTGTCCCTGCGCTCTTCAGCTCAAGGCGAGCGCTCTACCACTTGAGCCATAGTGCCACTTCCAGTTTTCTGGTGGTTTGTTGGAGATAAGAGTCTCAGGGACTTTCCTGCCCAGACTGGCTTTGAACTGCGATCCTTGGATCTCAGCCTCCTGAGTAGCTAGGATTACAGATGTGAGCCACCGAAGCCTGGCATTCTCTACCATTTTTATTCTTAAACAGGTAACTTGTTCGTTCAGAGAAGAACTGAATGAAGACTTGTTTTTGTGAATCTTTTTTTTTCTTAGATTTTTCTATATTAAAATCTTTATTCAATTAAAAAATGTAAAGTTTCAGGACAAAAAAAGGAGATTAGTAGCAGTTAAAGTCTTAATGGCTATAATATTGTTGAAGGTGGACACAGCCTCTGAGATGTGTTTCTTTGACCATAACTGAGTTAAATGAATAATTTTCATGAAAAAAAAAGTCTCACACTAAACTGACTCAGGCTTTCTATTAAATACTTCATTGAAGCATGAGTTGCCTGTTGCTGGTTTACTTGTGGACATACCCCTCCCCTGAAGTATAGCCTTTTAACCTTTTAAGTCAGAAAGACAGCTGCTTCTCTTGGTATTCGATGAGAGGCTTTTTTTGCAGGGGCGGGGGGGGGGGATGTCAAATACTGAATGGATGGTGTTGAAGATCGCAAGTCATATAACTCAGGGTTTCATGTAGTACAGTTCTCTGTTTCACAAAGGTAAGATATTATCAGCATCTTATGGTTAGAGCACAGGTGGCCAAGAGGTGAATTCAGTGATCAGCTTAAGCCTTATGGCACAGGTGTTGATTGATTTTAACAGCAAGCTAAATCTTAAGCAGTATGTACACTACTCTAACCAGGCAGTACTTTTGACTTGAAGAAAACTTTCTTTTAGATTTCTCCTTAGATATGAAATAGCATTGCTTCCTTTTGGGTATAGCATGGCTCTTTAATTATTTCTTTTCCAGTGAGGACAGTTTTCCAGATACTAATCTAAATATACAAGTTGGATGGCATGCTCTTCCCAGATCCTAGTTTTAGTCTGATTATAATACTGATTGATATAAGCATGCATTAAAAAATTATCTCTCACATATTTTTGTTAGACTGCTTTTCCTTTTTTATTTTGGTTTACCCTATTTAAAAATCCCATGAGGGGCTGGGAAGGTGGCTCAGTGGTAGAGCGCTTGCCTTGCATGCTCGAGGCCCTGGGTTCGATTCCTCAGCACCACATAAGAAAAAAGCCGAAGTGGCTCTTTGGCTCAAGTGGTAGAGTGCTAGCCTTGAGCTGAAGAGTTGAGGGACAGTGCCCAGGCCCAGAGTTCAGGCCCCACGACCGGACCCAAAAAATAAAAATTAAAAATTAAAAAAAACATAAAAATCCCATGAATGCGAAGGCTTTCATTTTCCTTCCACAGCAGCTCTACTCTTGAGTAATGTCGTTCCTACGCTTTATTTCAGACTGCCACTGAAAGATTAAAGTTTACATATTAGAGCCATGCTGGAGTGAGTGAAAGCTCACAGCTCTAGTGGAAGTAATAATGCCCATCCAAGGAGGATTTCTCCCCAAAAGGGATGTTATTTGTCAGGTAGGGGCAAGATTGTCTATGATTCAGTGATAAAATGATAGAAACACCTTTCTCTGTCCTTGGAAGTTGTTTAGCATTTAGAGTAAGGGTGTCAAAGAGCAGGATAGTCATTACTATTTATTTGCCCTCAGAAGTACATTTCATTAGAAGCAAAATGTGTTGGCTAGCTAAATGGGTGAGACTCCTCACTGCATCTGAACCTTGCAGTGAATTTATCATAGTTGGGTGTTGCAATGACACATCATTAGAAGGACCTGATTGACACAGACTGTCAGAGAAGCAAAAGGGTTGTTTTGGGTATGCTAATGTTTGATACGTTTAATTACTTGCGGCCATCACTGTTTGACATGTTATTTTCTATGTGTGCGTATAATTAGACTCTTTCTGACTGCAGAGCTGCTAACCATGGTATTGTCCACATAGCTGACTATATGACCAAGATACCTGCCATGTCTTTCAATGTGTCTTACCATTATGCATATGTATTTGCTCGCTTGATGCTAGGCTAGTTCCAAGCATCAAAACCTTTTGAAAACCTATCAGATGGTCTCACGTTGCATACTTAAGAAAACGTCTTTTACTTAGTAGCATGCATTAGTTGTACAAGCTGGGGTTTCATTGTGACATTTCCATACATGTATAAATGCATCCTTGTCAACTCCCTTACCCTTTCTCCCCACTTCTTAAATACATAATATAGAATCTATTTTCATGTTTGATGTATTTTTAATCTTGTGAAAAATAATAAAAATAGCCAGGTGGGGTAGCACAGGCCTGTAATCCTGGCACTTTGGAAGCTGAGGCAGGAATATTCTGAGTTTCGGCTAGCCTGAGCTATGTAGTGAAATCTTGTCTCAAAAACATAAAGTCTGAAAGCAGTAGCTAACATTTATTGAGTCTTTACTATGTGTTAGATGCTTTCACATATTTTTCTTTCTTTCTTACAATAACTAGCCACGGTACACAACAATATGCCAGTTTTAAAATGAGGAAACTGTGAATCGGAGAAGTTAAATAATTTGTCCCAAAGTTAATACAGCTAGTGTGAGCAAGAGTTAATGTTAAACTCAAAGTTCTTAAATACCATGGGTCTGTATGCCCCCTATACCGTGTTACCTGATTTTGCTTTGAACTTTGTAGCTCTGCATTTTTACTTACCCCTTCTACTTTGAATGGCATCCTTAACACGTTCTAGACTTTACCAGTGGCAAATGTATTCCTTCCTCAGGTCCTGGATCAAATGCTATCCTTTTCCAAAAGTTTCCTTGTAGCCCCATTTGGAGGTAAATTTGCCTTCTTTGAACTCCCTCAACATTGTACTTCTCTTCCTATATTTGTGTTGCCTTGAATTGTGGTCATGCCTATACATGTCTTAATTTACCAACTGGAAATTCTGGAGCCTAACACAGCCTAGAACACTGAAAGTACTAATACTTTTTAACTTGGTATTAACTTACCAGAACAGTGAAAATGAGAAGAATATGGCGGTATCGTAATGATTAGTATATTTGTGGTCATTCTTTTTATTATTTGGGAGTCTTGCTAAATTTTGTTAGTGGTATAACTAAATGTGACATATAATTTCTGATTTGGTGAAAAAGTTCTGTTTGAGAGAGGTAAAAAGAACCTGCTGCTTTAATTTTTTTCACAGCAGGGAGTCAGATTAAGTTCTTTAGAATAGGTTCAGTGTAATATTGGAATTCCACAATTGGTTATCTTTGTGTATATTATCATTGGCACTTTATTTTTCAATCTTAATTGGTACCCATGGGTTTGCCAGATTGTTGAGAACAAGTTTACAGTGACCAGAATCTACCATTTTCTATTTAAAATGTTTGCATTTATTATTTGCTCTCATATTTTATGTGTGAATTGTCTCTTAATTTTGTTTTACTTCGTTTTCCTCTCAGAGAAACCCAGTTCTGTTTGCCAAGGGGCAGAGAATCTCATCTTTGATTAGCCATTCATATTTTGAAGAATGTTTTTACGCCGGGCGCTGGTGGCTCACGCCTGTAATCCTAGCTACTCAGGAGGCTGAGATCTGAGGATCACGGTTCAAAGCCAGCCCGGGCAGGAGAGACCGTGAGACTCCTATCTCCAATAAAACCACCAGAAAACTGGAAGTGGCGCTGTAGCTCAAGTGGTAGAGTGCTCGCCTTGAGCTGAAGAGCTAAGGGACAACGCTCAGGCCCAGAGTTCAAGCCCCACGACCGACAAAAAAAAAAAAAAAAAAAAAAAAAAAAAAGAATGTTTTTACTTAAAATACCTTTAAAATATGCCATTTCCCCCTTTTAAAACTTGTTCTTTAACATCTCATCTAAACAAAAAAGAACAATCAAAACTGTTAATGCTTATATGGTGATAGAGGTTTCATTTAAACTGTCTCTTCTAAAGTGGAATATCCAACTCTGTTTTTAGTCTTTTTTTTTAATCTTAATTGTACACATATGTGTTTCCTGTTAATTTGTCTACTCTTGAAACTTCCTAAGATTCTTTTTTTACATTTGTTTAGAGAGAAATCTTTTTATTAACGTCTTTAAAATGAACATCAGTTTATTTTCATCCTGTTACTGAAACTGCTAAGGAAGCAAAAGGTAGACAGGAGACAGTACTGGCTTTTGGCTTTCGCACCAGTAAAATCCCCACAACTAATGAGCCTGATGCCTCTACTTTTGGCCCGGGAGCCATGTCTCTGAGCCTCAGTATTCTCGTTAAAGCAGAGGTTGCTGCATGTGGTGGCACATGCTTCGAATCCAGCATTCAGGAGGCTGAGCAGAAAGATGGAAAATTTGAGGCCAGCCTAGACCACATAGTGGAACTCTGTCAACACAGGCTTAAGTGGTAAAGCCCTGAGTTCATATCTCAGTACCACCAAAACCAAAGAAAAGCAGGAGCACAGTTTCAGGAATAAAATGAGACAGTATGTTTTAACTGCTTTGCATGCTGTGTAGCAGAAGGTGTTCAGTAGATGAAAAGTCTCATAGCAATACTAAGCGGCCAAATGAGAAACTAAATAACCAGGGCTAGCATTTTGAGTTATATTCTTCTAGTCTTTTATATGTCATAATTTTATTAATGTATATTTCCTTTTCTTTCTATTACTATATTTTTCTTCCTTGTTTAACTTTTCCTTGTTTGTGTTTCACACAAAAGATCTTCATATATATGTGTTTAAAAAAATAGGATCATACCACAAGATACTTTGTTGAAAATGAACTATACAACTTGAGGGTAGGTCTGGGAGGGAAAAACTGGGAGAGAGTGGGGGAAGAGTAACTCTGTCCAAAAAGAAATGTACTCTTTACCTGACTTGTGTAACCGTAATCCCTCTGTATATCACCTTTATAATAATAATTAAATTTTAAATAGGATTGTGTATGAATTCTAACAATGTCTACAATCAATAAAATATAGGGAGAAGAGTAAGTACTGGTATTAATTTTATTAGAGTAGCAGTAATTCTCCAGTTTCAGAATATTTAGAAGTATTAACTGAAAACACAATATCTGAATGAATGGTCCTAATGTCTGTAGACTTTTTTAATGCATGAGATTGTAGAAGTCTGAGTGTATATTGCATTGTTATATTGGCTGGTGGTGGTATAGTAGTAGGTAAACTCATCTCCCTTTCTGTAGCCTGATTAGCAAGCATGGCTAATGTTCTGTCTTTTTCCCTTTTTCTTTTAGATCTACACACAATGAGCTGGAAAAGAATCGGTGAGTCAGTAATAAGGTGCCACTTTGGCTAGGTTTAAAATGCAAACTCACCATTTTACATGTAAAAAATAATGTAATAGTGCAAATGTAGTCATTATTTTAAAAATGTTTGGCTTAATGATCCTAATCTGTTTGTGTGTATATTCTCCACAAAAAATGATTTAGAAAGTAGGCTTTTATTTGTTTATTTTGATGGTCCTGGGGCTTGAACTCAGGTCCTGGGCACTGTCCCTGAGCTTTTCTGCTCAAAGCTAGTACTCTCCCACTTGGGTCACAGCTCTACTTCTGGCTTCTTTGGTGCTTAATTTGAGATAAGAGTCACACGGACTTTCCTGCCAAGGCTGGCTTTGAACCATGATCCTCAGATCTCAGCCTCCAGAATAGCTAGGATTACAGGCATGAGGCACTGGCACCCAGCATAAACTATCAAAACTAGAAGTAGAGAGGTTTTTAAGCTCATCTCAATGTTGACCTTATGGGTAGCCTCCTTTATTTCTGTCTTTGAAAATATATCATTTATGATAGGCTCATAGCTTAAATATGGTCTTGATGAAGGTTTAGGTTCTAAAATATTTCATAAAGATAACAAATTGGAATGCATTGAGTCTTGCTTTGTAGTTTGTCCATTCATTCATGTATTTTAACAAATACCTATCAAGCATCAATAATAATGTCGTTGCCAGGCAAGTAGAAGGCTCTACATAGGAAATATAAGAATGTTTAGAACATTTTTGGCCCTTATGGAACTCAAAGCTTTATGGAAAGAAAGACAAGTGGTTAAGATGATACTATATAATATGGTAAGTATGGTAATGGCAAAGCAGAGAGTACTTATTGAAGGATACTGAAAGATGGTTTGGGAAGGCCACTTAGTTCCCCTTTGAGGAAGGCCTTAGAAGCCCTGTAGAGGATGGTAAGGGAGCATTGTATACTAAGGAAACGACAAGACATTCAGTATGAGTATCAAGGATTAGAGCATGAAGTAAGCTAGACAAGATGTTGAAGAGTCTGTTTCACCCTGTGTTGAAGATGACAAGACTCTTGTCCTGTGAGGGGTAGATAGCAGGTAGTCCTTTAAAAATGGGTTGTTACATGATCATATTTGGGAAGGTTACTTAGGCTTCTAAGGGGTTGGTCAGGTGAGGGATACCAGCATCCTTTTGAATATTGCAATAATTCAGGAAAGAGACAATGGCAGCCATAGATATAGAAACATTAAATAAAGACAGTGTGGAGTGGAAACAATAGAAATTAATGATTAGATGATTTACCAGCTTCAGAGAATTGGAAAATAAGTAAAGATTAAGTTTGATAGAAAATACAAGAATTCTAGAGTAAAAATATTCTCATTTATCGAGATTCAACAAATAATCAGTTGGAATTGTCTACAGAAGCCCTCCCTCCCACTGTTGCTGTTTTGGGTTTTTGTTTTGTTTTTTGTTTTTGGTGGTGGTTATAATACAGATTGAACTCAGGTCTCTTGCTTACTAGGCTAGTGCTCTACCATTTGAGACTTACCATCAACCCTGCTCATTTTTGTTGGTTATTTTGGATTCTGACAGACATTTTTGCCCAGCTTGGCATCAGACTACTAGCCTCCAAATCTCAGCCTCCTGAGGAGTGAGGATTACAGGTGTGAACCATCAGTTCCTGGATTGTACCAGCCACTCTTGACAAACAGGAAATCATGATTTGCAATTAGAACAGATCTTACAGATGGACTGGCCTAAGTGCCTTGTTACTGGGGAGTATAGATGTCATATCTTCCTGAAGAGACTTAGCATATCCCTTCAGGAAGACTTCGTAGTTTTTGCTACTTCGTTAGCACAATGTTCTGTTCACTTCTCCCATTGTGAGAGTGGTTGTGGTTATTAGTTCATAATCTTATCTGCCAAATGACTGTGCATTGGAGGCAAAGATTTTTATTTGGTTCATTGAATTTTCAGTGTCCGGCATTTATTGCATATATGCTGATGGCCTACTGTTTTTGTCTGTTTTAGGATTTTTGTTGTTATTATTATTAGCAGTCCTGGGGTTTGAACTCAGGGCCTTGCATTTGTTAGGTAGGCATTCTCCCGAGACAAGCCTGCAACCTGTAGATGGTGGCTTTAATTTTGAGTGAAGGCTGAAGTTGGAGTTCAAACTTGAGTGATGTGTTAGTGGCATAACAGTTTATTCAGTAGAGAATCTTCCATTTAAAAAAAAAGTCTTAGACTTGGCACAGTAGCCAATGCCTATAATCTCAGCTATTTGAAAGGCAGAGATCAGGAAGATGGAGGTTTGAGGCCAGCCCAGGCAAAAAGCTAGTGAGATCCCGTATCAACCAATAAGTCAGACTACATAAGGGAGTTGTAGTTAAGAGGAGCTTGGTCTAAGGCTAGCTCTAGCAAAGCATGAGGACCTTACCTGAAAATAATTAAAGCAAAATGACTCAAATGGTAGCCTGCATAACAAGTGTAAAGCCCTGAGTTCAACCTCAGTACCACCACTACCCAAAAACATCCCAAAACAAAAACCTTTTTCCTACCTTATGTTCATGTTTTTGGTATATTAAAGCTATAGATAGCTTAAAGGAAGTATCTGGTTGGTTAATTGTGACAAAAAAAAAAAAGAATAATAGTTCTGAAGAGCTGGGCTGAAGGTAGATAGGCTTTGTTTGTAATAAGGAGGTTTGTTCCCAAGGAGTCTTGTCTACCTCACTCATTTATGGAGAAACAACAATTTGCCCAAGGGACTCCAGCATATAAAACATCAACAACACGGACTGGATGGGTGACTTGAAGAGAAAAGCGAAACTGAGGCATCTTCCTTTTATAGGGTTAACTGAATGGAAGAAAGAGCCAGATGTTGGTGGCTCGTTCAGGAGGCTGAGATCTGAGGATTGCAGTTCAAAGCCAGCCTGGGTAGGAAAGACTGTAAGGCTCTTAACTCCAGTTAAAAAACAAAATCCTGGAAGTGAAGTTGTAGCTTAGTGGTAGAGCTCTAGCTTTGAGCACAACAGCTCAAGGACAGCATCTCGGCCCTGAGTTCAAGCTCTAGAACAGACACAGGCACACTCAGAGAGACAGACAGACAGACAGATAGACACACACACATATGAGAGACCATGCCAGGTGTTGTAGAGCTGGGTTGTTTTGCTCAAGCAACTAATCTATGTACATTATATAACTAAAGCCCAGTGCACATTGATATTTTATACAGTTTGCACCTATGTTCAGATTATGCCCTATAATCATGCTGCATCCACATGTTTTGTAACTTTCAGCCTCTTGGCTTCAAGTTTATGAGGAACGTGGCAGAAAACATGTTATACTCACACTGAATTTTAAGTAATTCATTCTTGAAGTAATTCATAATTCCTGAAAATTTGCCACTCATGTATCTTACATTCTTGCCATAAGATACTTTTTCCCCTTTTAGTTGGGTTCTAAAATTTTGTATGCAAATCTCTCTTGAGTTCATGATTTCTTTTTTCTTTCTTTCTCTTTTTTTTTTCCCCTAAGGTAAATGTAGTAAGAATAGGAGATTTTAAATTATCAGCAAATGGCAGAGTCATTCCAGATGGCTCTTTTAACTAAAACCCTAAGATGGCTGAAGGTCTGGACTGGCTATGAAGAAGCAATAAGTACTAAACATTGATGTTCTGACTCTCAAAATCACAGCAAAGCCTGGTGGTGGAGATTTTGTGTCTGAGATACCCTGAGTACTTCATTTTAACCTACAATTAACTCCAGGATGTCTACAGCTTGTTAATGAGCTATTGGTAGTTTCAGAACACAGAAATTTAGATTCTTTTTTGCATAGCTTCTGGGTTCTGGTTTCTTCCTGAAACCATGTTGGTTATGCTGGGCCTGATCTACATGGTTCAGAGCATTTGTTTCCTGTGTGGTAGCCCTGTCCGACTGCAGGTCATAGCAGGCCCACAAGGTAGAGGAAAAGCAGAATACCTTTGGATTCCTCAGGAACCTATATGAATTATCTAGTGGTAAACATAATGAGTCTTGGAGATTGAAGAATTAAGAATTCACTTTGTCCATTAGCTTCTCTTATGAATTTGGTTCTTTGCCGGAGAAGAAACTATTTAATACAGATTTTAGATCGCTTCATTGCCTTTTCATTTTCTTAATTCAAATTACTGATGATGTTTTCAACAGTCAACAACTTTAACAGGACTTTAATGGTCAAGAACCTTAGTGCTGACTGCAGGAGAGGCCATTCAGCCTTAATTGCTGTCATTCCATTGAAACAAAAGGCTTACCCTTATTACAAGTTTGGCAAAGCTAGAAAGGCTACATGAGGACACTGGACTAATAACGCCTTCCTAGGCAGAGCAGAAGTGACTGAGCAGTGTGATAAGAGAATGATGTCCAATGAGTAGCAATGCATACTCTTCTTGTAGAAGGATCTTCATATACCTCGGAAGGAAAGATGATCCTGTTTATAGGATAAGCCTTCACTTTTTGCAGGGGCTAGAATCCTCCTATTTACACTTCTGCTAGCAGTAGGGATGATAAGCACATGCCACCATAACCAGTTTGTTCTTTTGAGCTGGGGGTCTTACGAACTTATTTTTTGCTTCAGCTGGCTTGGAACTGTAGACCTCCCAGTCTTAACCTAGGCATAGCTAGAATGTCAGGTGCATCCTTCCTCCTTCTCTCTCTCCTTTACTCCCTACCTCTTCCTTTCCACTTTGGGTCCTCCTCCTCCTCCTCCTGTTCCTTCTCTTTTCTCCCTTCCCCCCTTCCTTTCATTTCCCCTCTCCTCTCCCTTCCCTTCACCTCCCCTCATCTTCCTTCTCTCCCTCTTTGGAACTGGAGATTGAAGTCAAGTCCTCTGCCACTTGAAACATGTCCCCAGCCTTTTAGCTTTTTAGTTTTTCAACTAGGATCTGGCACTCATTTCTTTGAACTGGCTTTGAGCATTAATTTTAGCTGAATTACAGATATGTGCCACCATACCCAGGTTATTTCTGCTTTTGAGATAAGAGTCATGCTTGGTTGGCCTCAAACTGGAAACCTCCTGGAGCTAGGTTACAGGAGTGTGCCACCACATCTGGCCTTGACTATTTTGTCTTTTTCTATTTTTAAAATCTTTTCAATAATGTTAATGCACTTGGATTTAAGAAGTAATGCCGACATGTACAAAATAATGAAACTTAATTCCTACCTTATACACAGAAATTGACTCAAAATGAAGCCTAGATTTGGATCTGAGAGCTAAGCTACAAAATTCTTAGAGGAAACTATGGGAGTATACCTTTATGACTTTGGGTTATGTAGAGAGTTCTTATATATAACAGCAAAGAAATATCTAGCAATAGAAGAAAATAGAGACACTAGACTATCAAAGTTAAAGACATTTGTGGCTCAGTGGTTCAAAGGAATAGCATAAGGAGGTTAAAAGACAACTTGAAAGGTAGAAGAAAATACTGAATAGAGATTTGTATTCAGGTCATATAAAGAACTCTTCACAACTAAATAATAAAAAGGTCAATAACCCAGTCTAAAAATGAGCAAAGAATTTGAATAGTTATTCAGAATTTTAAAGGACATGCAAATGGCCAATAGGCATGGTCAATATCAACAGTCATTACAAAAAGGCAAACCAAAAACATGAGGTCCTGCTAAGATGGCTAACTAGATTCTCATTAATGTTGTGGACATCCATTATCATAGCAGTTACCAGTAATGGAGAGAAAGGTCCTGAAAACTACACTGACCTTGAAATCTGGCACACAGAGACCACTGACGTCATCACTGGCTGATGGCACTGCCCATATGATTCAACACTGTGCAGTTACTTAAGACATGTAATTAACTATAGATGAGTTTCTAATATGTGATGCATTTTAGAACAGTATTTTATAATGGAGAGAGGACTATATTATATATGCGTTCTATGTATATATTTACATATAATATAAACTTACAGAGCTGGGAAGGTGGCTTAGTGGTAGAGCGCTTGCCTTGCATACATGAGGCCCTGGGTTTGATTCCTCAGCACCACATAAGCAGAAAAAAAAAAGTCGGAAGTGGCGCTGTGGCTCAAGTGGTAGAGCGCTAGCCTTGAGCTGAAGAGCTGAGGGACAGCACGCAGGCCCAGAGTTCAGGCCCACAACTGGACCCAAAAAATAATAATAATAAAGTAAAAAATAAACTTACAGAAAGATATAAAGGTTTTTAAGGTCCTTTAATTAGCAGTTAAATTAACAGGATAAGACCAGATATTGAGAGCATGTAGTAGTTCTGTCAATCTTACTTATAATTTGTTTATATGTGTTGCATCTTTTTTTTTTTTTTTTTGGTCAGTTGTGGGGCTTGAACTCTGGGCCTGGGTTTTGTCCCTGTACTCTTCAGCTCAAGGCGAGCGCTCTATTGCTTGAGCCACAGCACCACTTACAGTTTTCTAGTGGTTTATTGAAGATAAGAGTCTCAGGGACTTTCCTGCCCAGGCTGGCTTTGAACCTTGATCCTCAGATCTCAGCCTCCTGAGTAGCTAGGATTACAGGTGTGAGCCACCACCACCCGACCATGTGTTGCATCTTAAACAACAAAATTAAAATGGGTAATAGTCAATAAAAAAAGGAAAAACCTTATTATCCAATGCTCCCAGTTTTCCTGATTAGACAAATAAAAAATGGCTACTTCGCTTTTTTAGTGTAAAAACGAAAAACTGATACTTGTAATTAAAAAAAAAAATCCTGAAGAAAATAGTTTTATTCTTTGCCTTGAAGAAGATAATTATTTTTTGTGACTTTTTTTTTTAAGGCAGTAGGAGTCTATTACATCAAAAAGCTGTAGAGGATGACTTACATAAAATAAGAAGTGATACGTTTTAGACAGGAGAAGACAGTCATTTAGAATTTACTCCTTTTTGTTTTTTCTTCTGGGGATTGAACCCAGGACTTCATTAGGCAAAGGCTCTGCCATTGAGCTATATCCCCAAGCCTTTATACAATTCTCTTACAAAGCCAGTTAAAGATGTAGGTTAACATTGTCAAACAATATGAAAAAAGAACAGCATCATTTGCCAGAGAAACGTAATTGTTGTATTTATTTTGTATGCAAGTAAATGACTAATTGTATTTTATAGGGGTAAGAATGCTGCGGACGGCAGGCAACTGAAAAATAGCTGCCAGAGATAGGCACCTGTTGGAGTTAGAATTGCATGTTACATGAGATACAGATGAAGGGATGGGTGGGTTTTGGAGATAAAATGTATGGTTTAATAGAGAAAGTGTGGCCAGGACATTTTTAATGCATTGAATTTTTGTCCAGATAGATTCATAGTTTCTCAGTGACCTTTGTCAGAAATAACTCATTAAAACTAAACTTTCTACTCCTTGACCTGGCTACACATACTGTACTCTGACAATGGCTGACTCTGAAAACAAGGACTGCATGCTACAAACCATGTATTCTCAACACTTCATCTGCCTAATTCATACAGTTTAAATCGATTCTACAAATGATGCATGGGAAGAGATGAGCTCATTAAATCTTTGAAACTAACCCTGAAATTTCACTTGAAATTGTGAATTTGAGATTACATGTAGAAGTAAACACGTAATTAAGTCTGATGTTGAATAATTGACATAGTGAGTATTTGAAGGTTATAGCAAAGGTACAGTGTTTTTATCCAAGAATTAGAGAGCTGTGGGTCAGTGACACTGGAAACTTCCATAAGAAAGCACCTCTTACCAAACTATGAATTTGTAATTTTAAAAAACAAAGTTTAATATTTTTTAATATTTAATATTTTCCTGACATAATTTAGATGATGCAGTACATGCAAAGTTATTTTATGTGACACTTTGAAGAATGTTTATATATATATATATTATATATATATATAACTGAATATGCCGTAGTTATGATGCTCATAATTATATAGCAGAATTATGCTTTCTTGCTAAATTCTTTTGGTACATATGGTAAAGTATTAATGCAGTGTAAATACTATGGTAAATACTGAAAGTTTAATACTAATAAAATATTTACATACCTTTTCTTTTTTTTTTCCTTATCCTCCCTCCCTCCCTCCCTCCCTGCCTCCCTCCCTGCCTTCCTTCCTTTTTCTTCTTTCCTTCTTTCCCCAAAACAGGTTTGAACCTAGGTCCTCAAACTCTCACTGGCTTTTTCACTCATGACTAGTACTTACCATTTGACCAATACCTCTGCTTCTGGTTTTTGGCTAATTATTTGGAGCTAAGTCTCTTGTATTTGTCTGACTATGCTGGCTTTGAACCTTAATTCATTGATCCCCACCTCCTGAGTAGCTAGGATTATAGGCATAAGCCACCAGCTTCACTTTTTCTTAAACTAATATAAAGATTTCTATCCCAATACACATTCCAGCAGTTATACCAAGAGGAGGGGTGTGTGTGTATTTTATATTTATATGAGTACATATGCATGTAAATTTTTGTTAGATGAGAGATTTCTTTAGTATCTTACGTTTATCTTTTTTAAAATGAAAAGATTCAGATTCTTTTACTTTTTAACTGTTGTGATAGATTATGCTTTTTCTCTACTTATTTAGAAAATGATGTAAATTGAAAGTCCAATAAGTTATAGTGAAAACCTTCCATTCTAAACAAGGATTCAGTAATGAGGAGAGAATTTTTACATATGGTTACTTGCTAACCAGCTTGGCAAACAAATTAATTCAGCTCTGGGACAGACATGACATATTGTCTACACACATATCTTCCATATTGGTAAAAGTTGGAACTTAATTTATAAGTAAATAACTTCCTTGTTTTGTTTTTATTTTGAGAAAAGCCAGTGAAGACAGATTTTAATACTAAACAATGTGTAGCAGATTATCAAAAAGGTATCTAGAATCCAACACAAATGGCTTCTTTGGGAATATGTAATGCATTGATAAGAGAATTATGCCAGAAAGTAAAAATGAAAACAATTTTTTCTTTTATCTCTACAACTGACAGGCTTAAAATGTTATTTACGTAACATGTTGGGGGTCTTGCTTTTCTTGGTTGTAGAAGGAAGAACCCAGTTGGGTGTGGTGGTACATGTCTGTAGTTTTAGCTATTTGGGAGACACATAACTGTAGTTACAACCCTGAGGTATTTATTTATATTTTATTTTTAGTGTTGGTCCTAGGACTTAAACTCAGGGCATGGGTACTGTCCCTAATGAATATGAAGGATTATGTTCCTTTTGCAAAACTATTTACTAATTTGTAAGGAGATATGTAATAAGTTAATCTGTAAATATTATTGTATTCTAGCTCTTAGTTCCTCTCTGTCTTCAACCCTCCCTTTCCCTTTCTGTTTTAATCCCTTTCTTTCTCCCTCTCTCCCTCCTTCCCTCCCTTCCTCTCTCTTCCTACTTTCTCACCCCCCTCTTTCTCTCCTTCTCTCTCCTTCCCTTTCTTCCCCTTCCCTCTCTTTCTTTTCCTCCCTTCCATTTTCCTACTTTTCTTCCTTTCTACTCTACCTTCCTCCCTCCACTTTCATTTGTATATTTTCACAAGCTACTGAGATCCTTTTTTTTTTTTTTTTTTTTTTGCCCAGAGATCAGGATTCAAACTTAGTACCTGATGCTTTGGTTCATTGCTTAGCACTTTACCCACTGACCATGTCTCCAGTCTTGAGAAATCCTCTTTTTAATAGTAACTATTTTGTTGCTATATCTAATGAGTCACTTCTAATGCTCTGGTGATAACTAGATGAAATATGACATACAAGGAGGAAAAAGCACACTGTTGCCTAAAACAAAGGACACTATCTCATCTAAACCTTTGTCTGTAAACAATCTGAAGAGAAAGTAGCCACAGGTCAGTAAATTGGAATCTTTTCTCCTCATTATTTGGACAATAAAAGTAGCTTTCCAATAATACACTCACTGCATCAATAATCTGCCAAGTTCACTAAAAATTCTAGGACATCTCCATTTATTTGTCTTTTTGATTCTCAGTGGCTAAGAATGGCTGGAAATTAGTTTTACTGACTGCATTTACTAGAAATTTATACTCTTTAATTGCATTCTCCTTTGGTCTCATATACATAATACTTAACCTGTGACTATTCAAACCTTTTTTCTTCCCCAACCATTCCCACAGAGTGTAGAGCAAAGGCACAACATTACTGGTTAATTAAAATCACATTCTACTGTACACATAGGGCTTTAGTTTCTCTAAAATAAGGTGTTAGAAGTAAGTCCTCTTTAAGATGCTTTCTAAGGTCTAAGTCACTGTTCAGTGGTAGAACACATGGCCAGTATGCTTGAAGCCATGGGTTTGATCTCTAGCACAGTGAAAAATAATTCATCTAAAATGATTTCTTTTGATTCAAAATAATCCTAAAATTTCCAGTACTCTAGTCCTACTTTTTACTTTCAAATCTAGTTAGAGGGTTTTAGAGAGTCATGGCTTAAGTGTCAGAACTTATGCCTAGCAAGTGAGAGGCCCTGCGTTCATACTCCAGTAACATGGAGTAGCCTCTAGTGGCTAAAAGACATTTTACAAAATTCATTTACACACACACACACACACACACACACACACACACACACACGCACACACACGCACACGCACGCACACACACGCACACACACGCACACGCACGCACACACACGCGCGCATGCACACACACGCATGCACACACACACGCACACACACGCACGCACACACACACACGCACACACACACACACACGCGCGCTAAAAGACATTTTACAAAATTCCAGTTTACACACACACACACACAAACACACACACACGCTAAAAGACATTTTACAAAATTCCAGTTTACACACACACACACACACACACACACACACACACACGAAATCTAGTTTTGACCCAAGGACTAGGACACATATCTATCTCCCATTTCCTAGTTGAAGATATCTCTAGTATATTCTTCAGACTTTTCTTATTCTGAGAATATGGGTGTTAACTTTGAGCTGCTTCATCGGCTGAATTTTTTATTTACTTACTTACTCATTTATTGCAGTGCTGGTAGTCATCGAACTCAGGGACTTCTGCATACTTGCCTATCGTCTGTATTTTCTATCTGTATGTTATATATTATATCTCACACCTCTTTTGAAGTTGACCTCTTTTGAAGCACAGAGAGAGGGAGGAGAGTTGGGAAATGCCAAAAAGATTTATAATCAAAATATAAGTAACCTATGCTTTGCTTCAGACAAAAAGAATCATGTAAATGTGTATATATTACAGATTTAGAATGATTTCTAAAGAAGTGAAAAATCAAATTGTAAAATAGTTTTCTGGTATCATTTCTTTTGTACTTTAAAAAAAAAAAAGCAAGCTGGACTTGAGTGGCTCACGCCTGTAATCCTAGCTACTCAGGAGGCTGAGATTGGGAAACCTTCATTTGAAGCCAGCCCACACAGAGACCCACCAGATTCTGATCTCCAGTAAGCCAGCAGAAAGCTGGAAGTGGAAGTGTGACTCAAGTAGTTAGATTGCCAGCTGTGAGCAAAAAAGCCAACTTGAGTTAGAGGCCTGTACCAACATACACACACCACCACTGCCACCACCACCACCACCAACAAAAACAAACCAAACCCAAACAACAACAAAAGCAAGACCATGTATGCACAGGGGTGGGAAAGATACATGTCAAACCCATATACTTGCTGGGTGTGGCAATATGCACTTGTAATCCCAGAACTCCAGATGTGGGAGCAGGAGGCTGGAAAATCCAGGTAAGCTTGTGCTACCTGGCGAGGTTCTCTCAAAAACAAAAGAGATGCATCCTTGTCAGTGCTGGGTGAGGGAGTGAGATTCAACAGGAAACTATGTTAATCTTTTTGTAGGGTGTTTTGTAGCCAGAGTGCTTGTGAACCTAAGGGGAAAATATTTTTAAGTAGTAACTATGGACCTATCCACTCATTTCCATAGATTATAAAGAAGAAAGGAATGTTAGAAAACCATGCAGTCTACCCTCAAAACTTAAGCCCCTGACTATTGTGTGCCCAACCAAGCCGCTTAGTGACTAAGGCAGGATTAAAGCCCAGGTTTTCTGATTCCTGAGAGGTTCCCCCCCCCCCCCACTAAAGATACAGCATATTTTTCACAAAGCCTTTTCTGACCATCAAAAGTGAGCTTTCAACATTCATCACTTACTTACTCTGTCACTTATATGAACTTTAACCCACACTACTTTATGCTATCATTTTCCCTCTTCATAGATCAAGTGTGTTCGTTTTGGATTTATACATAGTATGAGGGCATTATAACTTGTGTTTATATCTGTTACTCAAAGTAAGTACCTTGACTAACAGGTACTTAGAGAGTTAACAATGAATGTTTTTGTGGCATAGCTTGCTATGTTAGATTAAGAGAGGAGGGAAAAAAAGCTTAGATACCAAATGAGATAGACCAATGTGCTCTCCTAACTCTTCCTGTTGTTTTTTTTTTTTTTTGGTGAAACTTGCCACTTGAAGATAGAAAATATTTTAGGAAGGCATGTAGAGAGGTATTTGCAACCCTACAAACATCTTCCCTTTCCAAGGAAAATAGCTTTGTTCTCCACTGCTGCTTCAGAGAACAGTTTGTCCCCATAGAGTATTGTAGGTAATATGAGCCACACAGCAAATATGTGGTGATTGTGCCCCTGATGGGAACTCTGCTCAAGTTGTAGTAGGTGGGAAAAGGCCTCTGGAGAGGGCTTGTTTAGGTGCTGGTTTACAGATGATGGCACATTTCTTTCTATATTTGAATTGATACCAGAGACCAAGGAATTCAATTATGAATTAAAGTTTTTCTGTAAAGAGCATAGAAGTTGTGGCAGATCTTTTTTGTTATTGTTGTTAGGAAAACATTTCCTCAGGATGTGTGAAATTTCCATGTGTCTTGCCTTTCAGAATTTGTCATCCTCGTCTATCTACATAGTTCTATAACTTAATATTAATGTCTTAGCTAAATTTCAGGTTGCTTTTGAGATACAGACTTTTCTCTGTGATTTTTCATCTGCAGTTTTGTGAATCCTATTTTGCTTCTGATTATTTGTAGCTCTTTGACATCATTAAAAGTCTGTAGACTTATTTAAACAACTAGATGGAAATTTCCATTTCAGCTGGAATAGTGTTCTTAGGCGGGGCCTTAGGAAGACTTTTTTTTTCTTGAAAAGCTAATGTTACTTAGTTTAGAATTAATAGCTTTAGGAAAGCATCACAAGATGCTGTGACTTTATATAAATGCTGCTAGCCATAGAAATTGTTTCTAAAATGATCCGTTGATGCTTACAGGCATGCATCTGGAGCCATTCTCATGTTCCCCAATTTAAAAGTGTGTGTGTGTGTGTGTGTGTGTGTGTGTGTGTGTGTGTGATTACACATACTTATACACATCTTTGTCTTTATAAAGATAGATTCCTTTGTTTAAAAAAAAAGTGAAGAGTTTGTCTCATTTAAAAGCTGTGAAATAATTAAAGATGAGTTGTGTGTGCGTGTGCCAGTAGTAGAGCTTGAACTCAGCCTATGCACTGTTCTTTAGTTTGTTCGCTCAAAGATAGCCCTCTGCCACTTGAGCCACACCTCCACTTCCAGCTTTTGTTGGTTGATTACAGATATGTCTTATCGACTTTTCTGCCTGGGCTGGCTTTGAACTTCGACCTTCAGATCTCAAGACTCCTGAGGATAATCCTAAGGATTATACACATGAGCCACCGGTACCCAACTTAAAGATGAGTTTTTTAAGTAGGAAATGAGCTGAGCTGTAACTAGTAAATTTCAAATACGGTATATTGGACTTGTTCTGCTGAGAATTTTATTAGAAACTTAGAAAGCATTTATGATTAGCACATCTTGATATAGTATGCTTAGAAGGAAAGATGTTAGTGGTTGTCTTTCTCTACTCTTGAAACAGTAAATGTTTAATTTCATCTGAAGACTTCTTATATGAATTTGCTTATTGTAAATTATTATTCACATACTATCATTTTAAAAGTAATTGTCTTTAGAATCTGCCATATTCAAATAATATTTTTATTTTAAAAATTATGATCAGTATTTAATAATACTTGCATGGAAAAGAAAATGTTTTTTTAAAACACAGACTGGAAGGTATTGTTAATTTAGTTAGTGCTTCAGTTTTAAAATAATTTTTTTTATGGAAGTGGAGGTGTGGCTCAAGTGGTAAAGTGCCAGCCTTGAGCAAAAAAGCTAAGAGATAGCACCCAGGCCCTGAGTTTAAAGACTAGCACACACATAAAAAAAATAAAAATAGTAGTATTTTTCCCAGTGGTGGTCTTTTATTGAGGAAGCTTTTGAAAATGGTAAAAACTGTATTCTCTTTCTGTACTTAAATTTGAATATGGAAAGCTGGAATGCAAATAGTGTTTGAGTTTGGCACCTTCACTTTGCAATATGAACCCTTCTACTCAAGTGATGATCCATCAAGTTTCTCAACACTTTTTTTGGACAGAGGCAGTACTGGGGTTTGAACTCAGGGCCTCGAGCCTGATCCAGCTTGCTCACTCAGCTGACACCCTACCACTTGAACGATGCCTCTAGCCTGGCTTTTTTTTGGCCAGTTCTGGTCATGGGCACTGTCCCTGAGCTCCTTTTGCTCAAGACTAGCACTCTACCACTTGAGCAACTGCCACTTCTGGTGTTTTCTGTAATTTAATTAGAGTAAGAGTCTCACAGATTTTCCTGCCTAGGCTGGCTTCGAACCACAATCCTCAAATCTCAGCCTCCTGAGTAGCAGGATTGTAGGCATGAGCCACTAATGCCTGGCTTATAGCCTGGGTTCTTTTGTTAGTTAATTGGAGACAGAGTCTCACAAACTTCTCTCCCTTGCCTGGCATTGAACCACAGTCTTGCAGATCTCAGCCTCCTAAGTAGATAGGACTAGAGCTGTAGGCTACCAGTGTCTGGGCTTCTCAACATTTTTGCATGAGCTTAGAAAACTTGAGTAAGGAGAGGGTGGATACTATTACAGCTCCGACAGTGAGAAATAGTAGTTACGATCATTCATCTTTTAGTAGCAGTTTTATTAGTAGTATTTTGGCCTTTCTTTCCAGCACTTTCCTTTCCCCTTATCCTTTACTCTTTTGGGTAAAGTAACTAAGAGTTTGATGTAGATACTTCCTTGGTCACTTGATCTTCAAAAAAAAAATGTTACTATTTTTGTCTGTTGTGAGGCTTGAATTCAGGGCCTGGGTGCTGTCTCTGAACTCCTTTGCTCAAGGCAAGCACTCTACCACTTTGAGCCACAGCACTGCTTCTGGTTTTTTGGGTTGGTACTTGGAGATAAGAGTTTCATGAGAATTTTTGTGCCCAGGCTGGCTTGAACCATGATGCTCAGAGCTCAGCCTCTTGAGTAGCTTGATCTTGAAAATTTAGGGATTGTTTTGAACTTCCTTTGAACACTCAGTCTGAAAGGACTAATAATCATTGTCAAATATGTATGTGAATATCTCTTAACTGTCCTATGTATCATTAACGCTAAGATTATGTGTTTGTTTTTTATTTTTAATTCAAAATTTTTGGGTGGTCATAAGAGTTCATTTGAAGTGGCTTAGTTCCTGGCACTGACAAAGAACTCCTAAAGATAATTACAGATCAACTGACAAGCACTTATTAGGCATTGGACTGTGTGCTAGTTATTGGGGATTTATTGTCTTGACTAGATAGAGACAAAAGATATTATTTTGAAAGTATGTAATTAGTGCTGAGTTGTGTGTCAGGTGGGGGCTGAGGTAAACTAACAGGAGGTAGCCCGGATGGAAGCAAGCGTGAGCAGCTTAGTCATGAACGATTATTTCTGTGATGTGAATGGTTCTTCCTAGGAGTTTGCCAAAATTGTCGTGCCTACAGTATGTTTGTTTGAAAGAGCTTTCAAGAAGAAATGCTATATTTGAATCTTTCTTGCTCTTTTAATCATGGAAGTATAATTTGCCACTTATTCTGGGATGAAAGTGAACTTGTATTCAGCAGGGATAAAATGTATTGGGGCCTAAAAGTACACCTAGAGAATGGGGTTCAGCTTTTTTATTCTCTTATTTCCTACTATGGACTTGCTACTATATCTGTAGTGACAGCTAAACAGCATTGCCTTTTTGTGTGTGTGTGTGTGCCTTTTTGTTCCTAGGGCTTGAACTCAGGACCTGGATGCTGTCCTTGAGCTTTTTTGCTTAAGACTAGCACTCTACCACTTGAGCCACAGTTTTACTTCCAGCTTTTTGGTGGTTCACTGGAGATGAGAGTGTCACGGACTTTCCTGCCCAGGCTGGCTTTGAACCATGATCTTCAGATCTTAAGTTTTCTGAGGAGATGGGATTACAGGTGTGAGCCACCAGTACCAGGCAGCATTGCTATTTTTAATGGCTGTTTTTTTTTTTTTTTTTCCCTATGAAGAGGTGTCTACTCTAGCTCTCCCTTAATTGTAGGGATTGTATTGCTGCAGGCCTAGGAGTCTTAAGTGAACACAACTGAAAACTTTACCTAGGACAGATTAGTCTTCCTTAGCTTGGAGGGCAGGGGGAATCTCCCAAATATCATTCTATGTTGGATCACCATTGAAGATGTTCATTTTATTTCTAGTAGGCTATTTATAATGAAGAGCCTAGTCAGGTTTTTTTTTGAATTGCAACACTTTTGTTTATCTAAAAGGTGAAGTTGACAGGAGAGCTTATGCTATTCCAAATGGTATTTTTCACAGAAAAATAATTTTTCTTTGGTGTACATCCTGGGGCTTGAATAAGGCTTGGGCACAGTCCCTGAGCTGTTTTGCTCAAGGCTAGGGTTTTGCCACTGGAGTCACAGCACCACTTCCAGCTTTTGGGTGGTCAATTGGAGATAAGTCTCAGAGACTTTCCTGCCCTGGCTGGCTTCAAACTCCATTCTCAGTTCTCAACTTCCTGAATAGCTAGGATTATAGGTATGAGGCACCGGGCTACTGGCACCTGGCTTTCCAGTACTTTTATCGTGAAGTAATGAGAGCAAAGCTGACTTTTTAAAATTATCTAGAGTTAAATGAGAACGATAAGGACTTTCAAATCTAGAAATGGATTCACTAAATTGGAATAAGGATAGTTTGAAAATTAAGAAAAAGTACACTTAGATTTCTTCACCAAAACCATACTGACTAAAATTAAGGAAACTCGGAGGAGAAGTTTTCAGGCTTTAAAAAAAATAGGTAATGGTGCGGATATTTGGCCACTGCTGTAGAGGCCTGCCATCATAGATTTCCATGAGCCATTCCTTGGTGTCGCTGACGAACACCGCCCTCTGTCATTTTGATCATTGGGGTGACCAGTTGTACCTTTTTTTTTCCTCTAGGACTGTCATATCTGTATCTTTTACAATTCTGATTCACTCTGGCCTGATTGACAATTATTCCTTTACAGAACAGCTTGTATTTAGCAAATCTGTAAAAAAGAAACAAAAAAAAAAAAGGACAAAAAAATCCAGTCTCTGCTAAATAAGGTTCTATTTCAATTAGAAACCCCATCTTTGCAGTGAAAACATTTGTAAACATAACACAATTTAGACAGAGAGCTGAATGATTTTACAGAGCTGCTATTTGTGTCCTGGAGAAGGCTTTTTCCTAAAGAGAGTTTGGTGACACTGGACTCTTTTGGCCATCTTGGAAGCAGCTGGGATTTCTTACCTCATGTGTTAGTCACATGGGAGGGAGCGTGGTCTGCCTGCTTTCAAAGTTTAAGAAATACTGGTGTTTTTAGACGGAAATACTAAATAAATATTGGGTCTTAGCTGGGCGCTGGTGGCTCATGCCTGTACACTTAGCTAACTCAGGAGGCTGAGATCTGAGGATTGCAGTTTGAAGTCAGGCCTGGCAGGAAAGTCTATGAGACTCTTATCTCCAATAAACTACTCAGAAAATGCCAGAAGTGGCACTGTGGCTCAATTGGTAGAGCACTAGCCTTGAGCAAAAGATGTTCAGGCACAGCTCCCGGGCCCTGAGTTCAAGACCCAGGAACACACACACACACACACACACGCACATGCACACACACATGCACACACACACACGGCTTCACTTTTAACCATTTGAAAAGATCCTTCAAATAGGTTTTGTTGTGCGAGTTGAAAGGTGTTGGTGAGCTTGCAGGAGGCATTAAACCTTTCATACCTCAGTGTATGAAAGGAAATGGAGTTAAATTTGGCAAAGTTTATCTCCAGATTCTACCCTCTTCTTAGTCATTGTCGTTGTCTTCTTTTTTTCCTTCCTCCTTCCTCTTCCTCTTCTGTCTATTCTTTTGTTGACACTTACTTAGAAAACCACAACATTGCTATAAGGAATCGCAGGGACTGTGTTAGTAAAATTGAATATGGGCCCATGGCCTAGCTCTTTTTTCCAAATCCATGAAACTACATTCATTTTTGAGGTTACTCTTCTGAGCTCCTAATAGAATCAAAGTGTACAGTTATCATTTATTTGCCAGTTAACAAATAAATGAAAACAAAACTCATGAAGCTGTCCTTGAACAGAAAACTGTAATAGTGGTGAGCTGAGGCTGGAATTATTAAAAAAAAAAACAACGTGAGCTTTGATTCCTCTGATTTCTGAGCATTTCAAGAGATTCAGACTAATATTTAGACAAATATAAATAGAAGGAAATCACAGACTTTAATCCTGTGATCCAGCAATAACTTGAATCCATTCTTCCACTAGATAAAAGTTTACCTTTCAGGCTGGGCACTGGTGGTTCATGCCTGTAATCCTAGCTACTCAGGAGGCTAAGATCTGAGGATCCACGTTCAAAGCCAGCCAAGGCAGGAAAGTTCATGACACTCATAACCAACTAACCAACAAAAAGCTGGAAGTAACCAGTTTGGGTAGTGGCACAAGTGGTAGAGTGCTGGCCTTGTGCACAAAGCTTAGGGATAATGCCCACACCTTGAGTTCAAGCCCTATGACTGGCACAATAAATAAGTAAATATGTAACTTAGTAAATAAATGTAAGCCTAAAATGAGAAAAAAATAAAAGTAAGTTTATTTAGGAAATTATTGTAATTGTTGTTAGTCCATTTTACACCTTTCCCTTCCAGAAGGGTTGTAAACAGTATAGTACAGTAGTTCTTACATCATGTTCACATTCTGCCTGCCTGAAATTGCTCGTGTGTCAGTGCCCTGTGGGTTACCAAATGACTGAGCTGCCCAGCGTCAAGGCCAACTGCTGTTAGGCTGGACAGCCCCCAGCTGTAACCCAAAGACTACCCTTCACTTGGGCCCTTGTGACTAGAAAAGAAACAAACTGGTAAGGTATCATAGAAGAGAGCACTCAGAACAGAAATAAAAATATACACAAGCTTCAGTTCTCTGTTGTTATCAGGAACTACTATAGCATATTTTATTTTATTTTATTTATTTATTTATTTTTTTGGTCCGGTCGTGGGGCCTGAACTCTGGGCCTGGGCGCTGTCCCTCAGCTCTTCAGCTCAAGGCTAGCACTCTACCACTTGAGCCACAGCGCCACTTCCGGCTTTTTTCTGTTTGCTTATGTGGTGCTGAGGAATCGAACCCAGGGCCTCAGGCATGCAAGGCAAGCGCTCTACCACTGAGCCACCTTCCCAGCCCCTATAGCATATTTTAAATTCTGTGAATTTTTTTTCCAGCAGTTCCAAATAGCCAATAAAAATGTTTCAGCATTTATTAAACAGAACAGAACAAGACGCACTAACCAACAATTGCTCTTTGTTTTCTTTCTCCTGCTCCAAATTTCATCCCCTCTACCACTCCAAAACAAATGCACCAAAAAACCCTACATTTTGATTTGGGGGAAATTGTGCTAACATGGGACTTTAAAGCATAATCTCTTGCTGGCTTGACTGAATTGGCAGATGTCTAGCTGTTTCCCACTGAGTCATTCGGTTCTCCCTCTCAGGTCCTCCTACTCAGGGCAAAGCTTCTAAGGATCCATTAATTCTTAGACCCCAATATACTCATGTTCCTGTTAGGAAAGATGTCTTTCCCCCTAAACGATAAGATCACGTCTGATTAGTGGGACCATGTGTAAAGACAGACTTGATTATTTTCATTTTATCCTTCTAAATGAACAGCTCCAAAAGTAGTAAAACATACATAACTGAACAGTTCCATTACAAAGAATTCTTCGAAGCAGGCTGTTTGTGCAATGTGAGGTTGCCATTTTATTAGAGATCAGTAACTATTTCTTCATTTCTCTCCATCATCCTGGACAATAATTTGATTTAATAAAGCAGTCCCACTGGGAGCAACTTAAGCTTCTGTAGAACAGACTTGCTTCTTATGTGCAGTGTCTCCTAATAAAACTGGGGCCGTGTTTTACAGCGCGTTGTCACTGTGTCTGGTATCTGACTTGCCAGCACGTACGAAGTTTGTTTTGGTTTCAAAATGTACTTTACCCCATGGTGGCTGGCGGGGTACAATGCTATTGACATCACTGGGTTTCAAACAGAAAATTAACAAGTAGCTACTGTTGTGGTGGCAGATTGCCTCTCCGGTCCCTGTGAGAGAATGCTTTTTCCTTTGGACAGCAATACTTCTCAGCCCCTTGGTACCATTAAATTGGCCAGTGAGGGCTGCCAGGATGGGGTGAACACCAACAAAAGGCCAAACAGTAGAAAGGGTTCGAAGGCAAGATTTTAAAAAAAAAAAATCTGTTTCCAAACTGATGTGAAAGATAAATAATTAAAAAAAAAAATCTCTCCCACCCACAGCTTTGTTTTGATGGTAGTCCAGATTCAGAGCCCACTCTCTCCAGAGAGGACTAGCCTTCTCTCCACCCAAAGCCCTGGAGAGTTGCCAAAAGAAAATAAGCTATTTTGTATTTAGAACAAATTGCCACTGTTTTCTCCAGTGATGTAGCCCTATTTCCCAGACTTTGAAACTTGGAATACAGAAAGTTCTTGTGTGGTAGGAGAAGAAGTATGTTGAATGAATGAATGAATGAATGATCTAGTTTGGTTTTGGTTGAGGCGGTGGGGAGAGGGGCGCAGCGGGATGCCGAGGGCAGGGGGACCGAATCCTATCAACAGATAAGGGCAGAGGGAATAAATGTGTAGAAACTAAATTTTCATAGAATGGACATAAAATAAACAATTTCTGTTGAGGCATTTTGGAGGTACCCGTAATAGCTCCAGTGAAGAACATGGGCTTTATTTTTTTTAAGCTGGCAAAAGTGAAGACTTGAGGGTATGTTGGTAGTATACACCTGTAATTCCAACACTTTGGAAATAGAGGCAGAAGAGCACAAGTGTCAGGCCAGCCTGGACTACATAACAATCTTAGAAAAAAGAGGAAGGAAGAGAAGTCAAGTTTTCCTTAGAGATGAGTGCAAATCAAAATAATTGTGTTCTGCACTGTCTTCCACTGATCAGCAGGTGGGGGTCTTGTAAATCCATGCAAACGCTAGCTTCTCATGTAAAGATGAGATAAAAAGTTGCTTCGTGTCTCTTCTTCCTTGCATTGTAGAGTTTTTAGGTTTCCATTCATACTGGGTTTTCTTAGCCATTTCTTTCCTATTTTCTCCTTAGTGATTGTCTTCCTGGCATTATACTTGATATTGGCACCACTACTTGAACAACAGCTGGAACAGAGGCCAAACTGGAATTTAGTTCAAATTTCTCACTTTTTAGGAGGCCTATTAATAAGGTCAGAAAGTTGACATTGGTGATAGAAAACTGGATTAAAAAACAACTCTCCATTTCATTTAGCATTATTGTCCTGGTCCCTGTAAATGCTTTGCTAAAGTCATTCTGGCATAATGCTATAGTTCCTAAGCCCTCTGCTTCACTGTAGAAGAAATGTGAGTTATTTATAATCAGGACTTAGGTTAAGACTGCCCCTCTCTCTCGGGTAGGGTGCACCTTACTATTCATTAGTGACCTCAGAGGCTCCCGAAATAACACAGGTGTTTCAAGTTCTGGTGTTCGTGAGCCATGTGTGAGATCTCCCACAAATGCTGACCTGATTATGCTGTATGTTTGTTGCCTCATCTTTGGTTAGTTAAGAGTATTCCAGAAACATCCACTAGAAATTGTACTATCTTTTCTCTGTACTGTATACCAGCCATTCATTTACTGTTAGAAATGTGGAAATGATTGAAAGTGTGTATTTGATCTCAAAATACAATATGGTTAATATAAAAGTCAAATGTTAATTACCTGAAGAAGGAATATGAAAAGAAAGGTCTCGAGGAGGAAATGATAGTTTGGCTGTGGACTGGAAAAAATGTACCATCTCTTTTCCCCTTCGCACTGCTCTCCTTCCTCACACCTCCTCGCCTTTGCTCCCTCCTCCCTTCTCTAAATATTTGCGCTATAATCTCAGCCATGAGCCAGAAATGTTCTGAAGTCCAAAACTCGACTGGTGATTTGTAGCCATTTCACTGCAGCATTGGAACATAGATTTCTGGAGGTCCCCAGATATGGTATGAAATGAAGTTTACTTCAAGTTTTTAAATTTAAAAGTCTATTATGTGCGCTTATTTTCACATGAAAGTATTTTCTCCCAAGTGTTTTGAGAAAATGATGCCTTTTAAGAGAGGGGCCATATTTTACATTATAGCTTCTAATGCTAGCCGCTCAGTGTTGAGTACCCTAGGGGAACATTCTCTGCCCTTAGAGCTACCTCGACTTTGTCAAAAAAACAAACATGGTTTTCTTTATTTTATTTCATTTTAAAGGTTTAGCAGGAAATTGAGTGTGAGACAAGGTTAAAGTAAGAAGTGGAGAAGGAAGAGAAATGTTTCCTCACACAGGAAGTAGGAATCAGAAATTTAAAAAACAAAACCCCCAAATGCTCCCAAGAGCTGGAAAGATGGCTGAAGTGATTCAAGGTCAGCCCAGACAAAAAGTTAGTGAGAGAGACCACATCTCAACTGGTAAGTTAGGTCATGGAGGATCTCCATCTGAGGCTAGCCCAGTGCATGGAAAATAATCCAGGCAATAAAAGGGCTGAGGTGGCGCAAGTGCTCAGGTGTCTGCCTAGCAGGTGTGAGGCCTCAGCTCCAGCCCCAGCCACATACTTAGCCTTCCAAGAAAAACATGTGTAGCAACTGATTTTCATTCTTATTTGTATATAGATCTTTCTGAGGTTGACAGTATAACTAATTTGCACTATGATGTAGTATATATAATACTGTATAATTTGCAACTTCATTGTAAACTGGGTGATATTCCTATTTGCTTATTCTACAAGATACCAATTAAGGTTATTAAGCAGAAATAGCTTCTTTTTGAAAAGTGAGAGAGGAGGTTCCAACTATTCTACTTTTACTTCTGTATGAAATCCCATGACCACCACAGTCAAGTCTGGCTAGGGAGATGGATGCCATTTACTAACTTACTACCTGGGAATTAATATTCTGTTTATTTTCTGTGAAGTAGATAATGTGTAAGTCGTGTGTGAAACATATAATTATCAAGTGTTATTTTAAGGAGTGGCTTGTCAGCCTCCATACTTTGTAAACAGCATACACGGATCATGTATGTCTTCTGAGTAAAGTTCAGAAGTGTACTCAGCTCATCTGCATCCACTTTAAATATGTTCATGCAAGTAGGCAGATGATGTGTGTGTGTGTGTGTGTGTCTTAGAGATTCTCAACATACTATACTTTAGAGGAAGTTGGTATAAACAGTGTAGGAGAAGCAGCTAGCTGCTGTTTTGAGCAAGAGAGAGAGAGAGAGAGAGAGAGAGAGAGAGAGAGAGAGAGAGCATTTCAGAAATCTGGCCACAAGCCATTGCAGCTTTGAAGAATGTGGCTCACAAAGGACTCAGAGCCCCTTGCGTAACTTTCAGCGAAGAGGAAAATACAAGCACTGTCCCTATCATTTGACTTGTTTTCCATTTTGATTTAGTTACTTGGCAAAGTCTTGCTATCCTGTAGTGGAGGAATGAAAGACAAGCAAGTTCCAAGAAAGGACTGGGCCTCTAACAGCCCCAGCCAATGGATGGTTTGTGGGTCCTGGCAGGGTTAGATTTCTTATTGTTGGGCAGGGGGATTAGTGTTTCCAGAGAGGACTTGAAAAACAAGCAATGAAAAACACGGTCGGTCGTAAGATTCTTGCAACTTTTTTTTTTCTGAAAGTGAATATTTTTCCTCTCCTATAATGGTGTGCTTCTAGTAATTAATATAACTGCGCTTTAGAATACCTCATTTTATAGCAAAATCATTTCCCATTATTTTCTGTGATATGGCACTTTGGCAGTAAAGTTTACAGACTTTGAACGCAAAACAACACCAGTTCCTTCAGGGAAAAATGATCCCAGTCTACCAAAATAAAAGCCAAACACATGCTAATTGTTCTTTTTTCCCATAAGGGGTTTGTTTGCCTGCTTTGTGGGTGTGGGCAGTTTTGATAGGCTCTTTCTTCCTAACAGGTGGTTGGGAATTGCCCTGTCCTCCAGTGAGCTCCTTTAAACCTCATTTTAAAGCAGACTTCCAAGTATCTTTGGAACTGGAAACCCGAGGTAGTCTCTGCATGCTTTAGCCCCGTCCCCCTCCTAGCAAGGAGACAGGGGTTTTCCACCAGCTCATTTCCTAGCTGCAGTGTCCAACCCTAACTTTGCGTTGCCTTCCCCATGCTTATTCAGGAAAGATGTAGCAGTGTTGTTTCTGTGGGGTTTTCCCTGTGTTTAGGAGTATACCTGTTAAATAAGTTACATAACCCCTAACTAGAAGTCTAAACTTTTTTTTTGGATCATTTTCCATCAGCTGTAGTTCCATAAATTCTGCAATGTTAGACTGCTTGTATATTTTTTCCTCAGTGAATAAGGATTTTTAAATCGAACCAACCTTCTTCTGCGTGCCTGTCTCTTCTTCTTTCCTTTCCCAAAGTCTTAAAGCCCCTGGGTTTGGCAACTCCTTACCGGTGGTGCCCAAGCTACCAATCACATGAGAATAAAGGCCAGAAAAAGAAAAGACCAGATGGCATCAAAACATACACCTTTCTAGGTCACTCGTGGCTGAGCTTGCAATCTGGTTACCAACAAGGAGCCTATGGGAGAAAGAGGAGGGAGTGGCAGCACAGTGGGGATGAATTTGCTGTTTGTCCCTTCTTCCAGCTATTGACACAATCAAGAGAAAGTACATTCATCGAGGAGAATGTAATGCGCTCCAGTTTATAGTCACGGGATACCCATGGCTCGTGGAAGGGTACATTTCCCCTGTGTGGAGTGGAATCGCATGTGGAAACGCAGTCATTGAAGGGAAGCCTGAGAAGTGTGGCTCTCGCTGGGCCAGCTGCTGCCCTTCAACTGCCACCGACTCGCTATTATTCTCCTCTCCAAATATCTGCTTATTTGTCAGGGCAAAAACTGGAGGAGATGGCATTTAGCTCCCACAGGAGAGCCAGTCCCCCTCCCCCCACTTGCCCTTCCTACCACTGTCCATGTTGCAGTGCTGTCCTTAGAAAGCAGGTAGCCTGGCTAAAACCTACCCTGAGAATAATGCAAAGCTGGCATTTGTGAGACAAGGCATCTCACAGATGCTTTGTAATTACCTGACTGGTAGTAGCCTAAAAAAAATAGAAGAGGGACTTCTGCCTTTCCTGTTCATTCAGACATTAAACCTCACCTCTTGGCCTGACTAGTCCCTGATTTATTACTTAATAAATATACATGATTTATTGGCAATCCCCAGATAGATCTCCATGATCCCCAGGCTGTTAAGCATAGTTGTTATTTCCTTATAGAATGCCAGTTTCATTGTTGGCTCTTGAATGAAATTTTGAATTTAGTCTTAGGTTTATAAATTAGTTTTTTTGTTGGTGTTGGTCATGGAACGTGAACTCTGGGCCTGGGCGTTGCCCCTCAACAATTCAGCTCAAGGCTATCACTTCTGCTTATGTGGTGCAGAGGAATCGAACCCAGGGCCTCACACATGCAAGGCAAACACTTTTACCCCTGAGCTACCTTCCCAGCCCTAGATATTTTTAATCTTAGATTTTATATTTGGTCCCATTCTACAAATTTAGGTCCTTTCCATCCTTTTTCAGTTACCTGGGAATCCTTGCTCCTTTGTAGACAAATTCAGTATCCTTCCATCCAAAGTAAAGCTGTAGCTTCTTTTACTAGTCTGCCTTCTCTACTAACAATCTCTGCATTTATTCAGATTCCATCATCCTTGATATCTGCATGACTCACTTCAGTATGGACATCATGAAAGAAAAGAGAAGGCTTTGTTCTGCAGTCTGGATTCTAACCTTTTTATTTTACTTACTTTTATTTTTTGAGACAGAGGCTTAGTATTTGGCTAAGACTGGCCTCGAACACATTATATACTCCAGACTGACGTCAAATTCTTGCTTACCCTGCCTTAACCTCTGTAATGCTGAGATTAAACGCTTGTTATTATCGTGCCAAGTTTTGGTTTATAAGCTCTTATTAAAGTTTTCACCTTTTCACCTTTCCCAACCAGGCAGATGTCTGAAATGGTGCAGAGAACACAAAAGTCATGTAATAAGCACAACTGAATTTTAGGGGGAGGCATGAATAGATTTTGAACTCAGGGCCTCAGGTTTGCTAGACAGACACTATCATTTGATCCAGGCCTCCAGTCCTTCCATTACTTTTGAGATTTGGTTTCACTGTTTTGCCCAGGTCTAGCCTCTTAACTGCAACTCTCCTACATATGCCTTCTGTGTAGCTAGGATTATGAAACACACCACCATGCCCAGTTTACTGACTACCTTTTTGCCTGGGCTGACCTTGAACCGCAATCCTCTGGAACAGGTGTGTGTTACCACCATGCCAGGCCAGATTCTTTAAAAGAGCGAAAAAAGACATATTAATAGGATGTTAGGGTTTGTTTTTTGTCTGCACCCTGCAGTTTGTTTGTTCTTTTTTAGTGCTGAGGATCCAACTTGTGGTCTTGTGCATATTAAGCAAATATGATGCACCACTGAGCTACCTTACTATTTTTAGGGTAGGTTTTAGTCTCACAAAACAGAAAATCATCTCACTCTTTTTGTTCTTAATGTGGAATTATAGTAAGGAATCGGTTTCACGTTTCTTAAGACTAAAATGTGAAAGATAATTCTACTATGTACCAAATTTCTGGAGTTAAGTAATTTGAAAAAAATTCTTACAACATGCTCCTTGTGAATTTTACTAGTTGCTCTGTTAACATTTGTAGGAGTTTAAATTCAGAGTGGAACCTCTGGGTACTGGCAAGAGAACCCGCAGTTTCTCTCGCCTTCTAGTCATTAGCCTACTAGTGCAGTTGTCAGGCAGTGTGACAGTCCTCCTAAGGAGGGATTCAAAGCTACTTTTTATTTTGCATGAGATTTTTCTGTTTTTGTTTTTGCCTGTCACAGAAAGATCAATCTGCTCCTGTGGCATTTCCCATCTTAAGAGATTTTAGGTCCCATAACAGAGAAATAGAGTGACTTTAAAATTATTGAGTGTCATTAATGGGAAATCCATTGATGCACCTTGTAGAGAAAATAAAAACATTGTTGTAGCTGCAACAAGTTTGGCAGGTTTCAGCCTGAAGCCAAGCATTAGACCTGAAGTGATTGCTCAGTAGACATCATTTGGAGTGGCAGTTCTCATGGACCCTTGACTAACTGGACTGTAGGTGCTACAAGAATGGGGACAGTTCATCAGCCAGACCTCTGACCTCATGACTTGTCATCATCCTTGCTTATCAGTGGTGCAACTGGCTGCTTACCACTGTCTCCTACTCGCTTTGAAATTGCTAGATTTTGACATTTTCACTTGGCATGTTTTTCCTGTGGTATTAACAGAGGGAAAGCATAGTTTGGTGAGTTCTTGAAACTGTTTTGTTCTCTTGGAGGAGAAAACAAAAGATGTATTTGTTCCCGAAGCAGTGGGGACAGTTGCTAAAAGTTTGGTTATGGTTGTTTAGGGAGTTAAGGGTACCTGACATGTATGTACTCTAGTTTCAGATACTCTGTTTATCTGATGGATGATGCTCGATGTTATGAAACACAGACCCAAAGATGGCATCTGGTATTGCTTTAGGATAAACGTATGCACCAGAATGCTCTCAATTCCATGCTCATGGTTCCTGGTTCAGCGAAGGTGAATCCATGAAGCCCTCTGCTACAACGTCCAAGAAATATGTCTCTCAGGGGCTGGGAAAGTGGCTCAGTGGTAGAACGCTTGCCTTGCATGCCTGAGGCCCTGGGTTCGATTCCCTAGCACCACATAAGCAAAAAGAAAAAAAGCTGGAAATGGTGCTGTGGCTCAAGTGGTAGAGCGCTAGCCTTGAGCTGAAGAGCTGAGGGACAACGCCCAGGCCCAGAGTTCAGGCCCCACGACCGGACCCCCCCCCCAAAAAAAGAAAGAAATATGTCTCTCAGCTTTCACACAGTACAGGTGGACCAGAGAATACAATGATGTTTAGTAAAAGGATTCTGTCACCTGTTTCCCTTGGGTACAAAAGTGGAAGCTAGTTGAGAGAGAAAAATAAAAATTAATGAACTGGTACACTTAGGGAGGTGGAGAGTATTTTATGGGCTGTTGTTTTACTGGCTAGACTTAACCACAGGAGATATATATATATATATATATATATATATATATATATATATATATACACACACACACACACACACACACATACATATATACACACATATATATATGTATATACACACACATACATACATACACATATATGGTGGTGGTAGTGGTTGTGGGACTTGAACTTCGCCTGGGCGCTGACCCTGAGTTTTTTTGCTCAAGGTTAGCTCTCCACCACTTTGAGCCACAGCACCATGTCTGGTTTTTCTGGTGGTTAGTTGGAAATAAGAGTCTCATGGATTTTGCTGCCTGGGCTGGCTTTGATCTGTGATCCTCAGATCTCAGCCTCCTGAGTAGCTAGGATTACAGGCGTGAGCCACTGGTGCCTGGCTCAAATTGCCCTTTTTATAAAATGAGAAATGGTTGTGGATGGGGAAGTACATACAGTTTGACCTAATAAGCATATATAGTAAAGAGAAGAAGGAATGTGTGTGAGAGAGAGAGAAGAGGAAGGGAGAAAAGAAGAGAGGAAAGGGAGTAGTACAAATTTTTGAGACTTTTATACCTCCTTGGAGTACCATAGCTGTGAAACTTGTACTCTAGCTTGTGGTTTTAGGCATTCAAAATTGATTACAATTGCTCCTGTGTGTGCATGTGTGCACATACCATTCTTGGAGTCTAAACTCAAGGCCTGGGCAATGTCCTTGGGACATTTTGCTCAAAACTACTACTCTACCTCTTGTCCCACAGCTTCATTTATAGATTTTTGCTGGTTAATCATAGATAAGCGTCTCACGGACTTTCTGCCTAGGCTGGCTTCAAATCATGATCTGTAGATCTTAGCTTCCCAAGTACCTAGGATTACAGGTATGAGCCATTGGTGCCTAGCTCCAGTATGTTTTTATATGTACATATTAATACATTGGAGAGTGTATGGGGTAGCTTAAAAAATAAAGCAACCCCCAAAGAGATTACCATTGGGATTATAGTATGACTGGTGTCTACAGAGTACAACAGAAATGCAAGTACCCCTATACTTGTAGATACTTTGAAGAATTAGAGGTATAACATGATTATAAGGTAAATTACTCCAAATTCTGAATTGTCTTTACCATAGGTTCAGTGTTTCTAGTAGAGTGTCTGGACCATGCTAAGTTTTTTGTTTTTGTTTTTGTTTTTTTGCCTTTTTGTCTTTCTTAGACGAGCTCATCTGCGCCTATGTTTAGAACGCTTAAAAGTTCTGATTCCATTAGGACCAGACTGCACCAGGCACACAACACTTGGTTTGCTCAACAAAGCCAAAGCACACATCAAGGTGAGAATGTCTACTTTGTGCATTGGCATATGCTTCTCAGGGCCCGGGTTTAATTATTAGCAATGATTCCTATTTACATACATCAGCTAGCTTACCATGCTCTCTTTAATAATTGACCTCAAGAAGAATCTTTCTAGAAACTGGCCAGCTAATATGGGAGTAACATAACCTGGTTGTTGTGACAATGGCCAGTTGAAGAGCTGAGAGCACTAGGAAAATAACAATTCGCTTCCTTATACCCAGACGGAAGGCAATTGTGCCCTCTGGTGGACATGACTTTATTTGGCTGTGTGCCTCAGTATTTTTCCATCACACTGCAGAGTGAGTGCTTTTCCCTTTGTGGGGATTCCTTTACAGACTTTTAGAATTCTATTTTTCTCAAGTAATGTAGCATTCATAGACAATAAAGGAAAGTACTTTTGATACTTAAAATGTAACTTCTTTATGTTTTTATATCCATAGGCACACACACACACACATACATATATATACACATACAAACACATATAGATGTGTGTTCATGTTTCTCTGCCAAAGACCCCTTTTAAGATGTTATGTAGCAATGTTTTAATGTTTGTATTGGACTACACACAAATGTAAATATTTCGTCATTTTAGAAACTTGAAGAAGCTGAAAGGAAGAGCCAGCACCAGCTTGAGAACTTGGAACGAGAACAGAGATTTTTAAAGCGGAGACTGGAACAGCTGCAGGGTCCTCAAGAGATGGAACGAATACGAATGGACAGCATTGGATCAACTATTTCTTCAGATCGTTCTGATTCAGAGCGAGGTAGGCAGTGTTTCTCTTCTCTGTCTGGATTTAGGGAAGGTGGGTTGCCTTTTTAGCCAGTGTAACATTCTGGGTTTTGTTTATTTTGGGGGGGGGAAGGGGGAGAGGATCAAACTCAGGGCCTCACAATTGTTAGGCAAGCACACTCTAAAATAAACGAAAGCCCAACTCATTCTAGGTTTTATTGATCAGATTGTCTAGTAGTAACTTGGTGAACTTACAGAATTTTGGCTTTATTTTTCTATTTTACAAGTTTTCCATGGAAAATCTTGAGTTATCTATCCTCCCTCCAGCATTCTCTCGTACAGTAGTTTTTGAAGCCAAGAAGTGAACACTGATAGAATACTAATAAGTAATCTCTTGATTACGAGTTCAAATTCCACTACTAACCTTTGTCTGGTCTAGGATCCTAGAGTGGAGTCCCCCAGAGCACTAGAATTCTTTTGCAGAATACTGGCCCAGTTTTATTCAGTACCCCTTGATTGGAGGATTTTTTTGTTTTTTGTTTTGCATGTTTTCAAATCATTAGACTGACAGTATACATTTGGGCAAGAAGTATCACAGAAATGGTCATGTGTCCCTGGATTCAGTATGTCAGAAAGATGCACTGATGTTATATCTTGTTTACCAGTGATAGTGATTTTTGTCTGAGAATACAACACCCTTCACTTCTTTCACTTCTCCTACAGCATTTGTCTTTGGCAGAATTAAGAAACAAAAGTCAACCAAAAGAGAAAGGGTCTGAGTTTTATTTTTTATCCATCTGTAGCTACCACCACCTCAATGGCAGAGTGACAGAGGGTTTGCCTGGCATGCAAGAGACTCAGGTTCAGTTTCTAGCACAGCAAAAAAAAAAAAAAATGTAGTGGGAAGGCTTCAAGCTATATTTAATGCAAATATATTTGACTGGCTTATTTTAGTTACCGAACAGTAAAGAATTTTAATCCAGATACCTGTGGCTCAGGCCTGTAATCCCAGCTACCCAGGAGGTTAAAATCTGAGGGTTGAGGTTCAAAGCCAGACCAGGCAGACAAGTTCATGACGCCCTTATCTCCAATTAACTACCAAAAAGCTGAACGTGGATCTGTGGCTCAAGTGGGAGAGTACCAGTCTTGAGCAAAAAAAAAAACGCAAACAAAAACACTAAGAGACAGCACCCAGGCCAACTTTAAGCCCTAGTACCAGCACCAAAAAAGGTAAACTGCAGATGGATCTGTAGAACGGTGCTATCAAAGGCCTCTTGGATACTTTGCCTGTTTCTCAATTTTTTCTCTTCACCCTCATCCCACCCCACTCCACATAGTTTAAGGAAATCTTGATTAATAAACAGCACCAACAACTGCTTGTTTGTTTAATGCAAAACAGATGTGTTAAACCACTTGGGTTGGGATCTTTTAATATTAAGTATTAATTTCCAAATAGGCCAAGTGCTTTTAGTGGGAGGTCTAGACGGACCGGCGTCAAAGGGTTTTAGTAAACTTGCTGCCTAAATTAAGACCACCATTGTATACAGACATCCTCCTTTGAGGAAAACAGGCCTGTTTCTTCACCTTCAGTTCCCCCATTCTCCAGAGATCACTAATAATAAGCCTATTGTATAATGTTTACTTGATAACTGCTTCTTCCCCCGGCCTTTTAACTTTTGAAGGTGCACATATGGATTATTCATGTTCTTTTCCTTTCCTTTGGCAGAGGAAATTGAAGTGGATGTTGAAAGCACAGAGTTCTCCCATGGAGAAGTGGACAATATAAGTACCACCAGCATCAGTGACATTGATGACCACAGCAGCCTGCAGAGTATTGGGAGTGACGAGGGTTACTCCAGTGCCAGTGTCAAACTTTCCTTCACTTCCTAGAACCCAGCATGATGTAACAGTGCAGGGCAAAATATTCACTGGGCCAATCCAATCTCTTAAACTGGGTTCATGATGCAGTCTCCTTTAGAACTACACAAAACTATACTTGAACAAAAGGGTCAACAGACCTGTATTTAAGCAAATACTTACTAGCAAAAGGTGGAGTAGAGCCTCCCCAGCAGAACAAATATTCCGAATATTCATTCATATTGGGGGGAAAAAAAAACACAGTTTCTAATGGCAGCAGAAAATGTGTGTGAAATTGTCTTGAGTTGTAGTTGATTTAAGAGGACAGTGCAGCTTCCATCCTCTTTCTTTTCTACTTGGGTCATATTGTACTGAGCAGACGCGTTGAAGGATGTGGTTATGAACCCTTCCTGAACGTGATGGCCCTAGAAACAAAATCAAACCTATAGTAAGGAAAGGACGAGATAATCAGGCATTATTTTTGCATAGCTAAAAGAGCTATTAAAATTCCAGCCTGGGATAGTTTATCACAAAGCCTGTGGATGATCAATTCTTTAAAATTAAAAAAAAATCATTTCATGCTCTACAAAAGGAGAGACTACATGAAGCCTTTTGAGAGATCATCATGCAGCTCAGCTTTCTGTTGGATTCCATGCTAAGCAAGCTAACCTTATCCTGCATTGTTAGCACTAGGGCACCCAACCGCCAGCTCGCCAGCCGCCGCCCCTCGGCCGCATGGGGGCAGTTCCGTGCATGACAGCCTCTGTCACACAAAGGCCTATGAGTGTGGATTGGGGAGCCAGAAGGAAAGAGCCCCACGTGCCTCCGTGTCTGCGTGGGTCAGAAGAGCTGTGCACGCAGGTTAGCAGACCAAGGTCTGAGCCACAGCAGCATTTTTATTTGAGATTTTGATAACTGTTTATATGTGTTGAAAACCAAAATGACATCTTTTTAAAGCTTGTCCATAAGTAAACATAGATGTCTTTTATAGTGGAAAAACACATGGGGAAAAAAATCATCTATTTTGATGCAGCATTTGATAATGATAAAACACCTCACACCTCTCTTTTTAGTGCACAAAATGAGGTCTGGGCTAGGTAGAAAGAGGTCAATGCTGTTTTTGTTTTCTTTTAGGATCATTACCTTTTACCAGCTTTTAACATCTGATCTCCATAGTAGACACGCTATCATAGATAACATAGTTGAGTTCAGCACTTGTCTCATTTTAATGTAAAGATTTGCTTCCATTTTCTACCGGCAGTCTCTCTCCTTCCCACAGTCCCATCGTGCAGGTGCTAATGTTGCTCTTACATTTTTGGAAACGTTATTTTTCTTCTACGTGAGATTCCTAGCCTGCACTTTGATGTCATGTGTTCCCTTTGTCTTTCAAACTGTAAGGTTTCCTTCTGGTCCTCTTCCTTATCCTGGGGAGCCTTCCCAGAGACCTGACCTTCAGCTGTTTGGACTTTGTATACTTTAAATAATTTAACTACCCTAATTACTTTAAAAAAAAAGCTTTATGATTTTCATAACTTATTGCTGATTTTAATGGGTTGTTAATTTCAGTCCTGTAGTTTTATTTTATGTTTAGATAGGGCTGGACAAGAAAAAAGAAAATAAAGACAACCATATCTAGCAGCCCAGTTGAGTTGTGTGTTAATGTTAAGACTATTCTGAGTAGCATTTTAATAGCATCCACTGCTTCTGTCTAGGAAATGTTCCGCCCTGGGCAGTCACACACCCTCAGTATGTGTGTGCGTGTGCATGTGTGTGTGGGTATGTATGCACATGCCCTCTTCACATGCCTTAATTGTGCTGTTTGAGTGGGAAACGTTCCTTGAAACTGCATATATTTGGAAACTCAGCATTAGAACTTGTTACATTTCAGGTACTGGGAACTTAAAAGTGCGAGGAAACGAGCTCATTTCTGTGCCCCAGGTAAATTATTTCTACTTTCAAGATTAATTATACTTGTAGGTAAGCTGTTGTTCTATAGAAATTGCTTACTTTTGATTTTCCTGAGTTTAGTTTAAAGGGTGCTAGCAAGCATGGGAAGTGGAGGCCAGTACAAAGGTCCATATTGTTAATCTGAGGACATTCATCAGCATCATTAGACCCATGGCTGGAATTGGGGGCAAACTTGCAGAACCATTTTGTTGTGTTACAGTATGGGCTACAAACCTACAGTGCATATTCCTACTGTCCCCTAAACTACTCCTTCCTTGGGTTTTTCTTCAAGGACATGGGTAGACTGTGATGGATACGAAGTGCTAATTTTCTAAAAGATAAATCAACTTTGAAGACACAAAAGTTAACCACAAGAGATAAAACTGACTACAGACACCTGAGGTGTTTTTTTTAAACACCCCCATAAAAACAAAAATTTGTTGAGTATTCACATCTTTGAGCAACTGTCTCTGAAATGTCTATGTTGATACTGTCTCAGAAGTCCAGTTCATGACAATTATAATTACTATGTCTATTCTAATATTTAGACAAATTCCTGCTCCTACTAAAATTCCATATAACCTAGCTGCATGGGGTCTAATGTACCTGCTATAGCTTCAGGTAGACATAAAGACATTGGTCATTCTCATTATCTGATCTCTTTAACTTTAGAAAATCTCTTTGACAAGCTGAAAATAAGCCTGGGCATTCTCATTTAGTACTCTTCTAGTAAAGCACCCATGAGGGATACCTCAAGAGGTTGAATACACCCTGTGCCAGGGTGTACTAGCAAAGGATTCTGAGGTAGCACAGGTATCTGGTTACCATAGAAGTGAGAAGTCTTATTGAAAGTGCTTTTTCTAGTCCCCAGGACAATGCCTTATTTAACAATTAAGAAGGGATTTTAAAAGGCATTAAGGAATGAGGCAGTAATGCGTCCTGGTTCCTATCTATTGAGAAATTGTTTTGCCTTTCAGTGATGTGTGTGTGTATGTGTGTGTGTGTGTGTGTGAGAGAGAGAGAGAGAGACAGAGACAGAGACAGAGACAGAGAGAGAGTTGAAACTTTGCCTCTTTTTAGTATCCTCTCCACACACACACAAATCCTAGATGCAAATGGAAGTCATGCCAACCAAAACAGTATAGAGGTAGCAGGGATGCTACCTTTTAATTGAAGTGATTCCCTTGCCAGTGTCCTGAATAGCTAGGACCAGACCGCGGCACCACTCCTGCGTCCACGTTGGATGTCCTGCAGAATCGTTAAAATAAATACTTCATAAGAGAAGTACCATCAGTTCTTAGTGATTATTTGTTTGGTATTTTATTTAAAGTTCTTTTTATGTTTTATTGTAAAGGTGATGTACAGAGGAGTTCGTTACATAAGTCAGGTAATGAGTACATTTCTTTTTGAACAGTGTCACCCCCTCATTCTCTCCCAATTTTCCCCTCCCAACTTCCCTCCCCCCACCAAAAAAAAGTTACATAGTTCATTTCCAACATTGTATCTAGTAGGTTTCACTGCTGAGTTGGTTCAGCCTTTGTCCCTGTTTCTGTGCTTCCCTTTCCCCTCCCCAAATCAGATAAACTTATAAGACAAAGGGTACAGAAATAAAAACCACAACAGAAGGGAATAACCCAAATAAAAAAAGAAGAAAAAGAACACAAACAGCATTTTAAAAAAAACTTCCCATTTCTTGGTGCTTATTTTGATAAACCTCATTTATATGATCATACGCACATAGTTATTGAGCCCTTTCATTCTACGCTTAGTATAATTTTTTTCAAGTCTTCCCATTCCTTACAAATGGGGCGATGTCATTCTTTGATGGAAGCATAGAATTCCATTGTACCACATTTTCTTGATCCATTTGTCCACTGAGGGGGCATCTGGGTTGATTTCATGTCTTGGCTATGGTAAACTGTGCTGCAATGAACATGGTCATGATGGTGGCTTTAGTGTAGTCTGGGTTGTGGTCAGTTGGATAGATGCCCTGAGTGTGATTGCTGGGTCCTAGGATAGCTCTATGTTTAGTCTTTTGTGAAACCTCCAGAGTGGTTGAACAAGTTTACACTCCCACCAACAGTGTAGTAACATTCCCTTTGGGCCACATCCCTACCAGTATCTATTATTTTTTTGATAGGTTTTGGGTGTTTTGTTTTTTTTTAAAGGACTAACCTGATAATAACCACCATATGGAAACTGAGTGCCCTAGATAGTGTTGAGTGCTTACCTTTTCTAAGTCAGTGTCCACTTTCTTGGCCCATATGTAGCAATGCGAATAGAAAACTGGTTTTCTTGTGGACTGTCTGATTTCCTTTTTGTGTGTGTGATGTGGAGGATCAAACCTAGGGGCCTTGCACATGCTAAGCAAGTATCATACCAATGAATTATATCATCAGCCCTTGTCTGATTCTTTTAAACAGGTATTGTAATTCCAAAGGTAAGTACTGGGCAACAATTTCACTTCTTGGCTTTATCGTTCTTCAGTCATAAATTATTAAAAATAGGCCTGGCAAGGTGGCTCAGTGGTAGAGCACTTGCCTTGCATGCCTGAGGCCCTGGGTTCGATTCCTCAGCACCACATAAGCAAAAAGAAAGCCAGAAGTGGCGCTGTGGCTCAAGTGGTAGAGTGCTAGCCTTGAGCTGAAGAGCTGAGGGACAGTGCCCAGGCCCAGAGTTCAGGCACCACAACTGGACCCCCCCAAAAAATTATTTAAAAAAGCTTGAATGTAAGCTTTTAAAATATTGCCTATGCCCGATGCCAGTGGCTTGTCTCTAATCCTAGTTACTCAATCTGAGGATTGTGGTTCAAAGACAGCCCAAGCAGAGAAATCAGACCTTTTGTTTTTGGGGGTGGGGGGGAAAGAGGTCAGTCATGTGGCTTGAGCTCTTGGCCTGGGTACTGTTCCTGAGTTCTTCAGCTCAAGGCTAGCACTCTACCACTTGAGACACAGCGCCACTTCCGGTTTTCTGAGTGGTTTATTGGAGATGAGTCTCAAGGCCTGCCCTTCCTGGGCTGGCTTTGAACCGAGATCCTCAGATCTCAGCCTCCTGAGTAGCTGTGATTACAGGCATGAGCCACCATGGTCTCAGTGAGACCCTTATCTCCAATTAACCACCAAAAAAAGGCTGTGGGGCTCAAGTAGTCATACTTAGCCTTACTTAGTCCAAGCCTTACTTAGCCTTAAGAAAAAAACACCTCAGGCATAGTGCTTAGGTAAGAAAAAAACACCTCAGGGACAGTGCTTAGGTCCTGAGTTCAAGTCCCAGGACTGGCAACAACAAATACTGCCTACTAACTTACTGTAGTTTTGGAATTCTTTCTGTTCTCTCAATTCTGAGCATTTGCCCATAAGAAATGACTGAAGAGTTACTGATGGGGCAATGATACTTCAGATGTTCACTCCAGGACAGAATAGCACTGTAAAAAATAAAGTCAAAAGATTCTGCTAAGATATATACTAAAAGAATATAAATGAGTGCTAGTGGCTCACGCCTGTAATCCTAATTACTCGGGAGGCTGAGATCTTAGAATCACAACTTGAAGCCAGCCTGGACAGAAAAGATGTGAGATTCTTATAAACTCAGAAAAAGCTAGAAGTGGCACTGTGGCTCAAGTGGTAGAGCACTAGCCTTGAACACAGAGTGGCTCAGGGACAGAGCCCAGGCCCTGAGTTCAAGCCCCAGGACCAGCAAAAATAATAAAATGTATCAAAATGAACTCCAGGAAATAGAAATGAGGCTTTGTTGTTGTTTTCTTATCTATCTTTGGGAGGGAAGGAGGCAGGGAGGAGGGGCGGAGGGACAAGGGGTGAACAAATAATAAAGCAGTGATACTCACTATGTTAAAAATGAACTAAACAGCCGGTGCCAGTGGCTTACACCTGTAATCCTAGGGACTCAGGAGGCTAAGATCTGGGGATAGCAGTTCAAAGCCAGTCTGGGTAGGAAAGGACGTGAGACTCATCTCCAATTAACCACCAGAAAACTGGAAGTGGCGCTATAGCTCAAGTGGCAGATTGCTTGCTTGCCTTGAACTGAAGAGCTGAGAGACAGTGCCCAAGCCCAGAGTTCAAGACCCACAACCAACAAAACAAAAAACAAAAACCCCAACTATACAACTTGTGAGTGGAAATGAGAGGGAAAAACAAAAACAGAAAACAATAGCACAAGAAATATATTCTACTTGATTTACTGTAATCCCTCTATACATCACTTAAAAACCCCCCAAAAATCCTACTAAAGTCCTGCCTGCACTTCATGCAGATAAACTGAAGTTTGGACCTCAGACCTGCTATCATCCATCAAGTGTTCAAATCATGTGATCTGGGGATTTCCTTGCCCATTGTTTTATAAAGGATCTTTCCGGAAGCACTTGGCACCCTTAACAAGGTAGAAGTTATGATAATCCTCCTAAGCCAGAAAGGACATATGTTTCAGGTGGTAAAATGAAATTAGTAGGCTAGTTAAAAGGCAGCATGTCTTCAGCCGAGTCAGACACTGCTGCAGAAGTAAGGAGTGGTGCTGTGACCCTGTGCAGTCATGGGTTTTCCTCAGCATTGGAACTGGAACACCCACCCGCAAACCAACAGGCTACTATATATACTTATTAAAAAGGCATAAAAAGGATTCAGTTTTCGTTGTTTTTTTCCAAACTACGGAATTACTTGTTAATTTGCCTATGTTCATCTCAACTGCATTAAAAATTCAGTGTAACTTGCAACTCAAAAATGCTAGTGTTCACATTTACTGTTGAATTTCTAAATTACTACTTAGTATCGACTGCCTCATAGAATACAAATAACAATGTAATTCAGCAGGTATTTATTCAACTCTCCAAAGATTTCTAGTAAGAATAAAACCTGTTGGTTTAAATATTTTCTCCCTTTTACACTTCAATTAATGTAGAACTTAGGCAAGCCAAATCAGTGCAACTCTGGCTGAATTTACAATGGGAACATTTCATCTTATACAAGATCTAACTTAATGGAAGGGAGAGCATAGCTCAAGTGGTGTCTGCCTAGCAAAGATGAGGGTCTAAGTTCAAACTCTAAACATCAAAGAAAAAAGGAGTCTATTGTAATTATAAAATTACCATCTATGGCTAGGAATGTGGCTCAGTGGTAAGAGTGCTTGCCTAGCATGCATGAAGCCCTGGGTTCAATTCCTCAGTGCCCACATACACAGAAAAAGCTGGAAGTGGTGCTGTGTCTCAAGTGGCAGAGTGCTAGCCTTGAGCAAAACCAGCTCAGGGACAGTGCCCAGACTGAGTTCAAGCCCCAGGACTGGCAAAAAAAAATTACCATCTACACATAAAGTATCAGTTTTCCATTATTAGCCAATGGTCCCTTGCTATTTTCAAGGCAGACACACACCCAGCGGTACGGTCACACCACACTGGACATACACACCCATACACATTCCTTCACTATGAACCCAAACAAGCATTGAGAGTTGGCCCGGGTGCTGATGGCACATGACTATAATCTTAGCTCTTCAGGAGGCTGAAATCCAAGTTTAAAGCCATTCCTGTCAAGCCCATGGAATCCATCTCTAACCACCAAAAAGCTGGAAAAGGAGTTGTGGCTCAAGTGGCTTGACCTAAGTGACAGTGCCCAGGCCCAGAGTTCTAGCTCCAGTACCAGCACCAAAACACAAGTTGGAATAATTTAACTGAAGCAATTTGGACTGATGCTTAGTTTTCTTAACTAGGCTAAATAAAACTGCTACTAAAAGTTCTTTGCTTCAGAAATTGAACTCCTTTTACATTTAGCCCAAAGTATGATTCTCAGTTACTAATGTTTGTCGCACAAGCCAATTCTTTAACATTTATTTTTTGGTCAGTCCTAGGGCTTGAACTCAGGACCTGGGCACTATTGCTGAGCTCTTTTGTTCAAGGGTTAACGCTTTAGCACACTGAGCCATAGATCTACTTCCAGTTTTCTAGTGGTTGATTAGAGATGAGTCTCACAGCCTTTCCTGCCTGGGATAGCTCTAAATTGTGTGATCCTGAGTCTCAGCCTCCTGATTGCAAGCATGAGCCACCAATGCCCAGCAAGAATTAAAATTTTTGTTAGATCTTCAACCCTGTACCCAGTAAGACATATGCCCTAGTGTGAAGATTATTTCAAAAACCTCTACTATGATTTACTGAATATATAATTTTGTAACATTTCAATAGTAGTTGTAATTGGGGGCTTCCAATCTTAAGCAGCTATCATTATCCAATATGAATTGCTATTGTGTAAAGGAAAAAACATCAAATATTCATTCTACTCAACATTAAATGGTAAATACTTCTGTAGTGTTTACCATATGTCAGACATTGTCCTGTCCTTATACGTATAACTCATTCCTGAACCCTTAAAGGGACATTAGCTAGTAAGCAGGAAGGCAGTATTCAAACACCGAAATATTAATTAGAACAGTCTTTGTTAACTATTAACATTTTAAGAATTTTAAAAATCGTGGTTGTGCTGGGTACTAGTGATTCATGCCCAGTCTATTTTTTAAAATAATGTTTATTATGATGTAGCTACTTCTATTTCTCTCCTACTACAAAAGTGCTCCCAGAAAAGTAATGGTCAGAATGGCCGCAGCTGACAGTCCTGCCTACACAAACACCAGGTAAACCACTTTTCCAACAAACACACCAACGTAATCTCAGAAATCCTTTTCTGGAGGCACACAGATATATCAGATTTTGCTAACTATATTCTTCTTCTAAGCAACTTTTGATTATGACTATGCTATTAAGATATTACAAAGGGCTGGGCTGGGAAGGTGGCTCAGTGGTAGAGCGCTTGCCTTGCATGCCTGAGGCCCTGGGTTCAATTCCTCAGCACCACATAAGAAAAAAGAAAAAAGCCAGAAGTGGCGCTGTGGCTCAAGTGGTAGAGCGCTAGCCTTGAGCTGAAGAGCTGAGGGAAAGCGCCCAGGCCAAGTTCAGGCCCCACACCGACCGGACCCAAGAACAACAACAAAAAAGATGTTACAAAAAGGCAATAGTGATGATACACCCCTGGAATCCTACCCCTTGAGAGGCAGAAGCAGGAAAGTCTGAGTATCTTTCTCTCCGATTAACCAGCAAAAAGCCAAAAAGCTGTGGCCCAAGTGGTAGAGTGCTAATGTTGAAAAGCTTAGGGACACCAGCATTCAGGCCCCAAATTCAAGCCCAAGGAAGTATAGGATTATTTAGAATTTAATATTTAGAAGTTTCCTGGCCTTAAATATTTGCCCTTGTCCTCATTTTTTGATTTGTAACTTTTGGATTCAGTGCTCAGGAACGAGTCCAGGTCCATGCACGTGCCAGGCAAGCATTCTTCCATTAAGCTTCATTCTGGCCAAGTAGTCCTTTTTCTATTGTAATGTATGCCTTTTGTCCTACATGTTTAGGAAGGAAAAACTGACCTCTTGGGCTAGGAAAGGGGCTTAAGGGGCTTGTATAGAGGGAAGAGGAGGAGAATTCAAAACTCTCATCATTGTCATTCCCTTTTTGTTAACACACCTGGAGGTTTTTTAAAACATTTTATTTAATAAAAGTTAAACATACAAAACTGAAATTAACACACATCCTAAAAGTCATCTTCTTCCATTAACAGGAAGACCCTTTTATGCATATTTGGCTTAAACTCAACTTGGGATAACTATGATATTCACTTACACCAACAAATGCTGGCAACTTGATCTAGTTAATAAAAATTAAAAACTCAGCTACGTGAACATAATATACAGGGGAATTATGGTCAGATTAATGCACAAGAAATACAAGAAACTCTGTGATGAAATATTCAGTACTCTTGTTCATTAATTTAGCCGTGGGTTGTTTTTTTTTTTTTTTTTACAAAAATAGTATCTACACTGTATACAGGGCTATACATCAGCTTTCTGTTTTCTCATATAAACATTACACATCCAAAAACTGGTACCAATACCCTTAAAGAAAAAAACAGAAAAACAAAAACAAAATTAAACAAAAACACCACAGAAAGGGATTTCATCCTAAACATGGTTTCTTACATCAAACTCAAACTCAGTTGAAAAAGAAATTAAATCTGGATCAATTTGACACACATCCCCATAGGCAAGGAAACAAGTTATTCAAGGAAAATCCTCAAAACTTTGCCATCTGCAAATTAACCTCCCATTAGGCTTGTCAGGACAACTGCTAGGTTTTAATGTAGAAGAATAGATGGAAGGATCCTTTTAGCAGATTGGTGTTTTACCTTCATGTTCCAATGAAATGCTAGAATATATGTCAAGTTCGAATCATCTGAAAACCCCAAGGTACAACTTATAACCTGCATATACCACATTGGGTGGTGGGGAGGCTGGTATCAGAAAGATCAACAATTCATCCTACTGCCAATTTAAGCAGCATCTGTCTAGAAAAGATGCCTTATTCAACAGAGTGAGGAGCTGTGGTAGTAGAAACAGGAAGTTAAATGAATAGCAGTTATCAAATGCAGTTTCTTCAAGTTTCACTCTATTGAAGTCAAACAATGACAACAATGGTATCCTCCTTACTCATCTAACAAATAATTTACCTTTAGAAAAATATAAGGATAAAAAGGTAAATGTAAAGCCCTGCAGAGATGAAATCAACAGTTTTTCTTATTATTGAGGCATCAAATGCCTGACATTGTATTTAGAGGTATCTTGATATTGTGTCATGGGTTTATCAGCAATTCCACAAGTTCCTACGCCGACTTTGCCAGTTACACTCTCCGGTGAAGCAAAAATACTCCGCTTTACCTAAGGAAAGAAAACAGAAACCATTTCCTGATTAGTGCTGGAAAAAATACCAATTTCAAACTTTAATGTTAAAATATAATCTACATCAGTACTTTTTTTTTTTTTTTTTTTGCCAGTCCTGGAGCTTGAACTCAGGGCCTGGGCACTGTCCTTGAGCTTCTTTTGCTCAAGGCTAACACTCTACCACTTGAGCCACAGCACCAATTCTAGCTTTTTCTGTGTTATGTGGTAGTGAGGAATCAAACTCAGGGCTTCATGAATGCTAGGCAAGCACTCTACTACCACTAAGCCACATTCTTTGCCCTCATCAATACTTTTTAAAAGTGCATTGTTGAGGGAAGTGCTGATATTGTTCAAAAGAAAAAAAAATGTATCATAGTCAGGTGCTGGTGGCTCATGTTTGTAATCCTAACTAGTCAGGCGAGATCTGAGCTTGGCAGTTCAAAGCCAGCCTGGGCAAGAAAAGCTGTGAGACTCTTATCTCTAATGAACTATTAGGAAAAACCCAGAAGTGGCACTGTGGCTCAAAAATGGTAAAGTGCTAGCCTTGAACACAAAGAGGCTCAATGACAGCACCCAGGCCCTGAGTTCAAGCCTCAGGACTGGCAAAAACAACAACAAAAAAACCCCAACGTACTCATTACCTGGCTTGTGTAACTGTACATCACCTGTATATTAACTTTATAGTAACAATTTTAAGTGCATTGTTTGCACAGTGTCAAAACTGAACAAAGGGTCATACCTAAAGCCTTTACTCCTAAGCTATGCAAAGTGTCACCAAACACCACCACTCACTATTCATCTAAAGCTTGCCTTCAGATGGATCAAAATTTTAGTTTTTCTGCTCAAATCCCAATAACAAAGTTTCTGAGTTAAAAGCAAATGTTTCATTTAAAAATCATTTTAATAACATTTGCAGTTTTCATATTATAAAATATGATCAAATTTACCAACCTGGCCCTTTTTATTTTTAGAATACGCTCTGTTGTTAAATTGTTGCCATTTCACCTTCTGATCCTCTCTTTCCTGCTCAAGTTCTTTTATTCTCTGTGCTTTCTTCAAAGCCTTCTTCTTTTTATATTCACGCTGCTGGGCAATCATTTCTTTTCTGTGCAGAAGAAAAAAAAGATTAAAAATTTAGAGATTTAAATATGTCTTTCTTGCACACCATCCCAGTACAAAAAGAAAAAAAAAAATCCAACCAACTTTTTTTTTTTTTTTTTTTGGTCGGTCATGGGGCTTGAACTCTGGGCCTGGGCCCTGTCCCTCAGCTCTTCAGCTCAAGAGGAGCGCTCTACCACTTGAGCTACAGCGCCACTTCTGGTTTTCTGGTGGTTTTATTGGAGATAGGAGTCTCACGGTCTCTCCTGCCCGGGCTGGCTTTGAACCGCGATCCTCAGATCTCAGCCTCCTGAGTAGCTAGGATTACAGGCGTGAGCCACCAGCGCCCAGCCAACCAACTTTTAATTAAAATCAGTATCAATCATCTAGCATTACTAAAAAAAAACCTATTTTTTATAAAACAGTATCTCAAAAGGTTGAGGGGTCAGGTCCAGCCTGGCCTTGAATTCATGACTGTCCTACCTCAGCCTTCTGAGTGCTGAGATTTTACAGGTACGTCATGCCCAGCTTGAAAGGGGTGAGGGGAAGGTAAGGAGAGGTGTTGAAAAATATATATGTATGTGTGTGTAGACACACACATAGCATCTTTGTAAACTTTCAAGCATAAATATATCTATTACACCTACAAATAAAATGTTCAACTATGACTTTCTATTTGACTCATATAGCTTTTGCCAATTATGCTTTGGGAATATGTTGATTTCCAACATTAATGACCAGCTAAGCCTTTACCAATTTCTAAGTAAATATAGTTAACAAGTAACATCTGGAAAGATCATATCAAGATATTTAATACAAATCATATACTTTTACTGAGATTGGAAGAATTGGAAGAGCACAGTGAAATTTTAACAATATTTGTTGGTACTGGGGTTTGAACACACGGCCTAAAATCTGCTCAGCACTCTTCCATTTAAGACATGTCTCTAGTCCAGCTTCTTGCTGGTTGTTTTAAAGATGGATTCTTAAAGACTTTTCTGCCCATAATGGCTTCAAACTGTGATTTCTGGACTTCAACCTCCTCAGGAAGTTGTGACTACAGATGCTAGCCACTGGGCCTTGGTATAACTAACAATTCTTAAAAACAGTAACAAAAAAACCTGGGAGTTCCAAAAGTCTCTAAACTAGCTTCTGATCCTAAATAAAATCAAACCTAAAACTATTAATAATCTTTGTTCACCTAACAGCAGCCAAAATTAAGATTTTTAAAACAGGTAATAGAATCTAGATGCTTTTGTACCATATAATCACCATCAGGAAACTAAAGGTGTTTTTTACACAAACTCAAAAGATCATTGCTTTATGGGGCTGGGAAGGTGGCTCAGTGGTAAAGTGTTTACCTCGTATGCATGAGACCCTAAGTTCGATTCCTCAGCACCACATAAGCAGAAAAGAGCCGGAAGTGATGCTGTGGCATAGTGGTAGGGCACTAGCCTTGAGCTGAAGAGCTGAGGGACAGTGCCCAGAACCAGAGTTCAGCCCTCACAATGACTGTAGTAGACTGTAAAGCAATCTAATTATATTGAGGATATTTATGTTGCCTGGATTATAACAGCAGCTGCCTTCTCTCTTCAGACATTCATTCTTAAGCTGGAATCTCATCCTTCTACTTTAAAATGTTATCAGTGGTTTACAAGTACTTTGTGAGTCTGGCTCTCTAAACCATCCACCTCCAGTTCCATGTTTTTATTACAGGAATTTCTTTCTGCTTCCCTTAAGTGTCCCACCCTTTCTTAAACATTTACTGAACTATTATTATGTGTTAAGAACTGTTACAAGCTTTATGAAGACTACCATCAGTCAATACCTAGTAATTTAGATGCTTGTCCCCAATTTCCAGAGGAAGAGGCAGATTTAAACCACTGCCTAATGTCAAAATGCTCCATCAATAAGAGAAAAAGGGTCAAGCACACGTGTGTGTGTGTGTGCACACATACACAAATATTATAAAAATTATCAGACTGTGTTCTAGTTTACTTTGCTAACTTCTGCTCATCTCAAATCTCAGTTTAGATGTTTCTTTCTCACTCTGAAGTACCTGTTATGTCCCTTCATGACTTCTACAGTGTACTATGAAAGCACTCTCCCACCTACCCACCATGCTAGGGATAAGACCAGGGCTCTGCACATACTAAGCAAAGAGTCTACCACTAAGCTATATGCCCAGCCCTAAAGCATTTCTTTCTGTGTTCTCTTCACTAACTCAGCAGGGATAAGGTCCAAGCTGTTGTTCACTATAGTGTAGTACCTGCTGCCTTATAAAAATTTATTAAGAAGATACTGTTAGTATTCATTATCCTCTTACTATTTATAAAATACCAAACTAGGAGCCAATATGTCTTCAACCTAGGCATACATAGAAAGTGTTGACTCTCTGTGACTACCTTCAAATGCTATGAAGTCCTAGAATTCTCTTAATCTACCCTGGTTGTTTGCAGGCTACCTCAAGTACTATAACAAACTGCAGAACACCCAAAGTACAGAAATCAGTCACTTACTTTGACATGGGTTTGTTGCCACTGTCCTCCTTTGCCTTCCGGCCTTCTTCTACAGGCTTCAGATTCAACAGTGGAGTCACTTCAGCATTGCCATAACCAGCAAAGGTGATTGCAGCGGTGCCATTTTCTTCGTCTATCTCCTCGATCTCCGCTTCATAACACCTGTAAAGATATCATGGCTGTAAGCAGGTGAGTAAAGATTTAGTACTCAGCCTATAAGACTTATACTGCAGTGATTCAACTATTAATATGGGTCTAAACTAAAACCTCTTCCATTAAATGGCCCTTCTGACAAGAACAATACAAAAGAGTGTTTGGATAGATTCTACTATCAAATAAGTCCTAATCAAAATATTGCCGGGAAAATCGTTTTCAAATATATCTACTCGATGTACTTTAATTTCTTTAAGATATTTCTTAAGAGACTGACTTCAGTGATTCACTTAACAGAAAGGGGAAAATCAACCACTCAACTTTCAACATGAGGAGAGACTGATTTAGAAACCCCTATTCATTTATCCTTCCTTGGAGATCCAACTGATTCTTTTCCCCAAACTAAATCTAAAGCTAAAATTAAGTTGTATTAACAGCCAAGAAAACAGCCAAGAATTAAACTGGGTTCATAAACCACATTGCCTATACCAAAAGATTAAAATAGGGCAGTTCGAACTGAATAAAAACATCTTACCATTGTATCTTATTATCTCATGTTATAGTTAGTTTTTTCTACACTTACTGTCCATCTTCACTCCAGATTGCCATACACTTGTCTCCTACTTTCCATGAATGAGTGGGCTGAGTAGAAGCAAAACTGTCCGAACTTGCAAGTGTTTCTGAAGGTTGAGTTGACAGAAGGTCTTTGGTTAGTTCTATAACTTCCTAAAACAGAACATAAACCATAGTATCTTTAATAATTTGCATCATCAACCATCTTTTAGCCTCCACCCTCACCCCTGGGTGCTGGGAATGGAACCCAGGGCACCTTGCAAGACAGGCAAGTACTCTACAACACTGAACCACATCCCCAACCTTTTTTTGTGTTTTTGAATAGAACTTATCAAGTCGTTTATAACACTAAGAGGGTGCTGTAATTATCTCCATGTAGATTTTATACTGCTGGTAGCAGAGCTATGCTTTAAGCCTGCATACCTTCACCTTAACCCAAATACTAACAGAAATAAAAGTATAGGTAGGCTTATCCCACACATTACTTGTGTGTATTTTAGCTGAGTAGCTCTAAGGATGAGAAATAAAATAGGACAGACTGAATTAGACTGAAGATCATCAATAAGAGAAAGGGTCCTCAGTACTCCTCAGTATCATGTATATTTCATGCAACCACAATGTGCAAGGCATTACTTAGTTATAGTATTAACTTTCTACCCATTACACTCCTTTAAAGTTCCTAAACACCCAAAACAGAAATGTTAGTACACAATGTCCCCACTTACACATACTTGTGCTAATACACTGTAGTCATAGCTTATTTCCTTAGTATATAACTCATCCCAGTTGAGTACAAATTATCAGGTTAGCTTTAAAATATTCTATTCCTTAGTATTAAGCACATTAGCACAGCCTCATTTAAAAGGAAAAAAAATAAAAGTAACACACAAAGGCAGGCAATGTCTTTGTGGCAAGTTCTTTTTAAACTGAGGCTTATATACATTGGTTTAATTCAAAGGTGTGTTAGAAAGGGCCAAGAACTTAAGGTACAGATCAGCAAGACTCAGCCACCAATCTGTTACTCTGTTGCATTTAAAACAAAGTATATGTTTGGGGAGAATTACTGGCAAAGTTAAACTCTACTTAGTTTCTTCTGGCTCCCATTGAGGTTTAGTAGCCAAGGAAGTTAAATGTTATCTCCTCTCCTAAAGATTCTAAATCTTCCTGGCTACTTCTAAAAATTACTTAGATCTTAGAAAGAAAATACGTGGAGAAAGGGTCATTTTATAAATAAAACAAGACTCAGAATTTGAAATTCAGAAAAATTTAGTACAACAGCTAGGCATGATGGCTCACACCTGTAAACATAGCTATTCTGGACACAAATACCCAGGCAAAAAGCTAGCAACACTTCATTTCAACCAATAAGCTGGGCATAGTGGCATATATTTCTAATCTCAGGTATACACACTAGGTGGAGTCCAAGGCCAGCCCTGGGCACCCTGAGATGTACATGAAAAGCAATCAAAGGCAAAATGGGGTGGAGAGTTGCTTAAGTGGTAGGGCACTGGCCTAGCAAGTTTAAAGTTGAGTCCAAAGCTCAGGATACCAAACCAAACAAACATAGTAATCTCTCAAGTTCTACTAGTTCCCAAGTAGTCAAATACTTTTTTTACATCTAATTCCTGTAGAACAAGACTTTAATTAGTTGAGTAATCAGTTTTAATAGAGCTGAAAATAGAACCCAGGGCTTTATTCATGCTAGGCAAGTGCCTGTATCTCAGTCCTTTTAATGATAGTTCTTTGCAAATAAAGCAAAGGTGTTTCAAATAATATAGAATACAAAAAGGAGAATCAATTATCCAGTTTTGATCTTGGCTAATCATATTGACAGCTAAAGATACAATCCAGTAAACCTGACTCAGGAGCTTACAAACTCCTTATCACACAGCCTCTACTGAACTGAGGCACACTACGAATTCGGCCTTTGGAGGTCTCAAATTCAGATTCCAATTTCTTTAAAGGCAGAACATTTTCTTTCTAAATTCATAATGAAAACACTTCCATCCAAGAAAAGGATCCTGAAAAGTTGTGCATGTTATAAAGAATTTTCAGGACCCTGTACAATGAGCCTCTATAAAAAAACAAAACCCAGAGCATTCATTCTCTAATGCCTGGGTTTACATGCCCCTCCCAACTATTTATGAAAACTATTCTGATTTTTCATTAATTTTACATGTGCATATTGACCAAAGTATTAGAAAAACTATTGTATGTGTGAGGGGGTTCTTAAAGGTACATACCAGTAATTACTTTTCCTCCCCCAAGTCTGAGTTCTGAAACTGCTCCTTCATTGACAGATGGGCAGCAGTTACAGTAATCGGCAGTTCCAGGAAGCATCAGGTGTTGTGATCTACATATCAGCAGGTCAAAGGGGTGCACACAAGCACTCTGCTTACTGAAGGAAGGCGTTTCGGGGATGCAGAGAGCCACTGTAATATATGAGACAAGTGACTTGACCCCTGCCTCCTTTAGAACCACTTTATTCAGCACAACAGCCTAATAAATCAGCTATTTTTGTGATTAGCACAGACTGCCTGGGGGCTTATCAGCTAGCCAGTCTGGATTTTACTATATCTACTTTGTCTTTTAAGAGAAAAAGACAGGTAGTGAGGATTTCAGTAGATTAATTTACTGCCTTCTGAGTAACATTATTCTATATGAACACAAGTACATGTAAAGATAGACAAAGACAACTTACTGGAAAAGTGGGAGTCACTGTAAAAAACTCAGAAAGGGCCACAAGTCAAAGGACAAATTAGTAACCTAGATTAATAATGTGTTTCCATTAGAAAAACACAAGAAATCAGAAACCATACGATGATCCAAAAAATAAAAATGAAGCCACAAACTTAGCATCAGTCTGAGCAGACTTTGCATCAAATGAATAATAAGAAGAGTTAAACACAAGTGGCCCAAGATACACACATCCCAAGGAGGAAAGAAGAAAAAGAGGGAATCCACAGCAAAATAGAAGCTATCACTAACTCAGTGGGGAGATAGTAAATGGAAGAACACATCTAAGTACTCATTTTACCAAATAAAATTTGACCGAATCTTAAAGGATGCTGTCCATTTTTGAGCAGTTTTCAGTTTGAAACAGAACTATCCTCTAGTGATCAAAATAAAAAATGTAGGGGTGGTAGCTCAGTGGTAGAGTACTTGCCTTGCATGCATAAAGCCCTGGGTTCGATTCCTCAGCACCACATAAGCAGAAAATGCCAGAAGTGGCTCTGTGGCTCAAGTAGCTAGCCTTGAGCTGAAGAGCTGAGGGACAGCACCCAGGCCCAGAATTCAGGCCCCACAATTGACAAAAAAAAAAAAAAAAAAAAAAGGTCAAAATAAAAAGTTTTTTCTTTCCCCTCATAATGGGATTAACAGAAACAAATTGATCACAACTGGTCAGGTAGGAAGTGGCGCTGTGGCTCAAGTGGTAGAGCACTAGCCTTGAGCTGAAGGACAGCGCCCAGGCCCAGACTTCAAGCCTCGTGATTGCCAAAAATAAATAAATAAATAAATTTCTTCTTATATGGGGCTGGGAAGGTGGCTCAGTGGTAGAGCACTTGCCTTGCATGCATGAGGCCCTGGGTTCGATTCCTCAGCACCACATAAACAAAAAGAAAAAAGCCGGAAGTGGCGCTGTGGCTCAAGTGGTAGAGCGCTAGCCTTGAGCTGAAGAGCTGAGGGACAGCGCCCAGGCCCAGAGTTCAGGCCCCACGACCGGACCCAAAAAAAAAAAAAAAAAAAGACTGGTCAGGTAAAACATTCTGTATCATCACTATTTGAGCTATTTAAGCTTTTAAATCTATGCAGTCCAGCTGTAGTCATGTATGGCTATTTGAGTAAAATTACAACTTCAGCTCCTTGGTCATGCGAGCTGTATTTCAGATATTCAACAGCCACACGTGGCTAGGGCAGGCAACAGCAAATACAGAAAAGGCTCATCTCATCATCACAAATGTTCTAAACAGTTATAGATAAGAGGATATTTTATAGATAGACGACTCCTAGATCACAATGAATTGAACCCTAGATAAGCCTTTTCAGTACCCATTAAGGTGTCCAGCACAACAGTTTCTCCCTACAGCACCTTTGCTCTATAAATCATATTACGACAGTTGTGTCCACACTCTAATTTATTCCAGAAATATTGAAAAGATCTGCTAATAATGTTGTTTCAGACTCCCACTCCACCAGTTCCATACACCTCTCTTACCACTGCCCAGGAAGCAACAGACAGCATAAATACTGGCACTCAATGTTTCCTTTTCTCCAAAGAAAAAAATAACTGCTTTTAAGTTGGTAAAGGGAGATGAGATACCTTTCCAAGACAAGAATTAAGCTGTTAAGTACACCAGAGGTCAGCTTGCCTCTGTCACCTCCCCTTCAACATGCACTCACAGAACCTGTGAGCAAATCAAACTGAAAAGACCAGGGCAAGCCACTGAGTTATTTTTACAGGAGGACTGAGAAGTGGGAGAAATTGTTCCCCCAACACATTTTCTTACTGAATGGCAGCTTGAAGTTCATAGGTCTGTCTGGCTTCTAAATATTGATGAAGGGTACATAGTGAAATCCCAGATACTTTCTTTTTTAAAATAATATACTTATTTCAAGTTTATCCTAAATCTAGAATCTGGTTTTGAAAATGTCAAACACATTTTAATTATGCCCAGGTATGCTCTTTCAGAATCCCAAATATGAAACTTCTTTCATATAACTGTCATTTATTTGCAATTGTAAAATTCCTGGAGTAAAGGGAATAATTATTATGTAAAACATAGATTGAGTAGAGAAAGATCACTGAATCAAAACTTTAAATGAAAACTACAAATTTAGGCTCAGAATCCTGAAGAGGGTCTCAAAATGAAAACTTATAAACAGTACTTAAATAAATTTTCTTAATCTGGCATCCTGAGAAACAGGTATTTACTATCGTGGCTTTATGTTTGCCTTTATAAGCCAGAATGTGTTTTCAAAAGTTTCACACTTACTGAACTCCTTTTGAACACATCAACAAGAATCAACAAGTACCCAAAGTCTAGTCCTAAATCCAAACACCTACACAACACTGATATAGAAAATGTGTATCTCCAAGTATTTTTAAGATGGGTTTTTAACCTATGGTGTTACCCATTAGATTTGAAAAACAAAAAGCCACATTTCAGGTTCAAAGATCTGGTGTAATTTGAGAGGATTTTAACCAGATTAAACTTAAGTCCTTTACTTTTACCTTTTGAACTGTTTCCCTTGCCAAATCTTGAAAACTAAAAGCACGTTCCATTATGAAGTTTATTCTCTTGAAAGTCTTTCAAAACCAACTTTTTAAAAATCCTATAAGCACACACACAAGATTTACAGAATTGTATTCAAAATGAGGGAGCAACCCTCTTCTCTAGAGGCCTCACAGCCTATATACATATACTCAAATACACACACACACACACACACACACACACACACACACACACACACACACACACACACACACACACACACACACACACACACACGGGAGACCTCCTTCCAAGGACACTTTTGTGTGCCTATAGATTCTAAACAATAACTTGGAAAATACAGAAATACTTTCTCCGCAATGTTAACTCCAATTGTCCACCCACACTTACTTGTAAATCTTTCTTCAGTTTTAACAAATCTTCATTTTCTCCATTTCCAGACAGTGCAGCTTCTACTTGCTGTAGTTGGGCTTTGTAGCTTGCCAGCTGCTTTGCTAGATCCTCTGACATCTGGGGAGAACAAAGGGGGTAAGACCATGAAAAATGGAATCAAATATTAAACCGTAAGAAGTAATCCCCAGTTGAGGGCCAGTGGCTTATGCTTATAATCCTAGGTAACTCAGGAAGCTGAGATCTAGGGATTGTGGTTTGAAGCCAGCCCTGGCAGAAAAGTCCATGACTCTTATCACTCTTAACCACCATAAAGCCTGAAGTGGAGCTGAAAAAAGAACCCAGGGCTTAAAGCCTAGAGTGAAAAAGTTCAGGGACAGTGTCTGGGCCCTGAGTTCAAGCCCCAGTACTGGCTGGCACTCACTCACTCACACAGACACGAATTCCCTAACTAGCCTGAATGACGATTTGCTCCTAACTCCTTGTTAACATTGCCACTTAATTCACTACCATTATTTTTACTTACTTCAGAGTTTGCTAAATCGCAAATTTGAAGACAACAGTTTGCAAAGATTACAAACAGATAAATTCCACGTAAAGATACAGAAAAAGAGGAAATCATCTATTTCTCTTTTAAAGCCTATTATGCAAAAGTCAATGCATGTAGTACTACTGGTTCAGAGTCAAAACTTGGGAGAAAAGGGCCTATTTTTTCAAGCTTGAAAGTATACTTCCAAAACCAGATAAAAATGTTATGTTAACCAAAATACACTACTCGAGCTACGCAACTAAAAGTCTATGCAAAAGTTTCCACTCCGTCACTGAACCGTTACCCATTTGTGGATACATCTTAAAGAACACACCCCTCGCGTGTAGAAACTCTAAGAAACAGTTCTTTAAAAAAAAAAAAAAAAAGAAAAGAAAAAAGGCAGGCAGGAAGACAGAGACAGACGGACAGAGACACAGACACACACACCCTCGAATTAACCGTCTCACGATCTGTAAGCAAATCTTGTCTTTCCTCAAAATTCCCATCGGCCAAAAGCCTGGATCCTGGAAGGATTCCAAAGGGTTCCGGCGAGCCAGGCTGCCCTCCTCCCGGCCCCCCGAAACCCGCCACAACTTGGGGGAATCCCTCCCGAGCTGGAAACCCAGTCCCCGGGCTCCCGGGGGGCGGCCTCCCCCGGGGCTCCCGGCGGATCGGCGCGGGCGCCGGACCCCGCCCGCCCGGCTCCCCGGCGGGGCCGCCCGGAGGCCGCGTCCAGCTCAGGCCTGGGCGGAGGGGCGCTGGGACCCCAGCCCTCCCGGCGAGGCCGCCCCCCGACCCCCGGCCTCCGCCTCGACTCCGGGGCCGCCGCGGCCGGGCGAGGCCTAGCCTGCCTCCCAGGGTTTGTTACCTTGCGTGGGGCTGGGGGTGGGGTGGCGGGAAGGGGTCCCGATGAAGGAGCCCAGGAGCAACCGTGCGGACCGCAGGACTCGGCAGGGGGAAAAAGAAATCCTCCGCGTCGGCTACGGGGCGACTCGGCCGGGGAAGGAGCTCCGGCGGCGGCGGCGGCGGCGGCGGGGGAGGGGAGAAAAGCCGGGCGCTGGAAGGAGGAAAAGACAAGGCGAGTGAAGTATCGCGAGACCTACGAACCCTCGCGAAACGTCGCTCGTTCCACCGGATTCCTGGCGCCCTGCAAGGCCGTACGCCTGACGCGTTAGGGAGGCGAAAAGGGCGGGCCTAATAGGGAGGAAGTGACGTAAATAGTCTGCGCCCGGCCCCAGGCCTCTCGGAGTGGGCGTCCTCCCGCCGTTTTGGTTTCTGGGATGCCTTCGGCGTGCGGTAGCCGGCAGCTTGTGAGTTCCTGCAGCCTCCGCGTCGCCAGCATTACCTGGAATTGTACCGGAAATGCAAGTCCTTAAACTCCCTGGCCACTGGGTGCGGAAGCGTGGGCTCTGAACTCCCTCCCTTGCAGCTTGCTAGACACGTGTTGTAACGCTTGGCCGCAGCCCTTTAGCGACGAGATCTGCCTTCGCCGCCGACCGGCCTAGACCGAAGGTTCTCCCCTCTACGGCGGGGTACTGAGGGGCCGTGCTGGGACTCTGCTTTATTCTCGTAACTGTATTGATCCCATTGCGTGGGCCTTCCCGAAATTCTCCAGCCCAGAATCTGAATATAAACATGAGAGCCCCCCCCCCCCACACACAGGTGGCCACCCCTGAGTTCCCGTTCCACCTGGCCAAGCCATTAACGTACCCCATAGGTTCCTGGAACCAGGCCATTTCAGGCCTTTACCATGAACTCTCAAGGCATGTCCCGAAATTCCTTCAAGCTCTCCAGCTACCTTCCACCCCTGCCCCCATTATGCTTTGTATCTCCTGACGTCACCGCGGCGTCCCTCCACAACTTTTCATTAAGTTGATCTGGTCTGTTGAGTTCACTTTCTGCTCTTTCTTTATTCTGATACCTTCATGACTCGGTTTCTTAACAGGTAGGGCTTGGGCACTACCCCCAGCTATTGGTTGAGAGCAGGGCTCTCCCCAGCTCTTTATGGGACTGGCCTGGAACCTTGGTCCTTCAGATCTCTGTCTCCAGAATAACTGAGATTACAAGTGTGAGCTGCCTCACTCAGCCATAGAACCTGTTTAGTAATAAAAGCTTTAGTAGGTAAAGAGTCTCAAGAACTATTGGAGAAGAGACCTTAGTTGGGTTTCTTTCTTAATAAAGAACTGAAATTTGGACATAGGGCCTCACACTTCTTGGCTGTGGTCTACCACTTGAGCCATACCTCCAGCATAGCATTTGTTGGTTATTTTGGAGTAGGAGTCTAACTTTTCTGCCCCCACTGGCTTCCAACTATTATTATTAGTCCCCTAAGATTATAGGCATAAGCCACCAGTGCTGATTCAAGTTATAGTCTTTAATGATGAACAGTGGCAAATACTTTCATTTATATTAAAAAAAAGTGCTGGTTGTATATATTTGTAATAGTACATTGTACACGAGTTGTAATAGATGCACAAACATGGCTAAAGGATTGGAATGGAGGTTGTAAGGTTCACCTAAAGAAACATGATTCAGGCAGAAAAGAGTTTATTGCAGGGAGAGCAAACTGTGGGCCGCATGAGGGAAAGGCACAGGAGACAGGGAAAGGAAAAGGAGGGGACTCTTGTTGAGCCGGATTATATAGGAACTACAGCAGATGCCGAAGTGATCTTAGAGCCTAGGGAACCTCTCACTTCTGAAGAAAGTGTGACCAGGGTGGTTTAGGAAATTACCTCAGCAGATCAGGAAATGACCTCAGAGTCTGGGGTTCTTTGCTGGCTCACAGTCAGATGATTGACAGGTGATTACTGGTTTCAGGCAGGTGAAGAGGAAGTGGGGGGAGGGACTGTTTTCCCAGGCAGACCTAATAGATAACAGGCATGAACCACCAGGGCCTAACTCATATATTGGTATTACATATGATATATATTTATATAATATGTATGTTTATATATAATATGTTTATATAATAGGTAGTGTATTATTAAATATTTTATCTATGATATATTTGTTTTACTTATATATTATACAATATATATGTGTTTTATATATCATTTTGTGATATGTTTATTATATATCATACATTTATATATGATATATAAACGTTTAATAATATAATTATATAAAATATACTTCATAGAAGCAATATCACCCCATTAGAGGGTAATTATATCTTAATATCTAAATACCATTTAAGGGGTTGGAAGCATGGCTCACTTGTAGCACCAGCTAATGAGCGAAGCATTTGGTACTGAGTTCAAGTACCGGCCTCAGACCAAAGAAAGAAATGGCATTTAAGCCGGGCACCAGTGGCTCACGCCTGTATTCCTAGCTACTCAGGAGGCTGAGATCTGAGGATCACAGATCAAAGCCAGCCCAGGCAGGAAAGCCCATGAGACTCTTATCTCCAATAAACCACCAGAACACTGGAAGTGGCCCTGTGACTCAAGTGGTAGAGCACTTGCCTTGAGCTGAAGAGCTGAGGGACAATGCCCAGGCCCAGAGTTCAAGTCCCATGACTGACCAAAAAAAAAAAGGCATTTCTTAGAGAAATGGCTGGCTTTGGATCTCAGGCCCAGAAAGTATAAAATGTACAAAGTTGAGCCTGAAATAACTTACTGGGAAGCAAAAAAATACCTTCAGCTAATCAGATCGAGTCAAAATCCCACAGAACCTAGCTTTTCAGACTGCTGGCCTATAACCTTTAAGCCCACCTACTGTCCCCACCACCCCGACTTGAGCACCTCCCTGCCCTGGAGTTCTCACCACACAGCTGGCCCCTCCCTCTCTCCACCCAGACCCATCTGAACTCCCATCTACCTCACTTCCTATCCCTCAGACCCTGCTGCTCCCTACATAGTGGAGGCCACCATGTGCTCTCTCTCCAGGAGAAATATGGCCCCTCTAATAAACCTTGTAATAATCTTTCACCTGTGCCCACCTGCCTCCACATGGCTCCCTGGGCTGGATGTGATGGATCCTTTCATGGCCAAAGACAAGTCACTTTGGTCACTAAAAAAGAATAATAACTACTAGATTATCAAAGCCCTTTTTTTTTTTTTTTTTTTTTTTTTTTGCCAGTTGTGGAGCCTGAACTCTGGACCTGGGTGCTGTCTCTTAGCTCTTTCAGCTCAATGCTAGCGCTCTACCACTAAAGCCACGGCACCACTTCCAGCTTTTTCTGCTTTATGTGGTGCTGAGGAATCAGCGCCTCATGTATCCAAGGCAAGCACTCTATCACTGAGCCACCCTCCCAGCCCCTATCAAAGCCTTTAAACATACTTTAAGTCCAAAGAGATACTCTGTGTGGGGAAAGAAATTTTTCTTTGTATTAAAAAATGTGTCAAACATGGGCTGGGAAGGTGGCTCAGTGGTAGAGTGCTTGCCTTGCATGCATGAGGCCCTGGGTTCGGTTCCTCAGCACCACATAAGCAAAAAGAAAAAAGCTGAAAGTGGCGCTGTGGCTCAAATGGTAGAGCGCTAGCCTTGAGCTGAAGAGCTGAGGGACAGCGCCCAGGCCCAGAGTTCAGGCTCCAGGACTGGACCCCCCCCCCAAAAAAAAATGTGTCAAACAACTTGAACTTAGAGGCACAGGAAGGAACTTCCTGAACAGAATCCCAGTGTCACAACAAATTGGAGAGAGACTCGACAAATGGGACTACCTTAAAATAAAATGTTTCTACACGGCTAAAGTTATAGCAACTAAGCTAGAAAGACAACCAACTAACTGGGAAAAAATATTTACCAGCAATATATCCGACAAGGGGTTAATATCCAGTATATACAGGGAACTCAAGAAACTAATCCCTCCCAAACCTAACAAACCAATTACTAAATGGGCAAGGGAACTAAAGAGAGACTTCTCAGAAGAAGAGATAAAAATGGCAAAGAAACACATGAGGAAATGTTCACCATCCCTGGTTGTGAAAGAAATGCAAATAAAGACAACCCTGAGATACTACCTTACCCCAATCAGAATGGCCCACATCCTCAAGTCAGCCAACGACAAATGCTGGAGGGGATGCAGAGAAAGAGGAACCCTATTACACTGTTGGTGGGAATGTACACGTATACAACCACTTTGGAAAGCAGTCCAGAGGGTCATAAGGGAGGTCAATATTTAGCTTTCACTTCTAGGCATCTAGCCTGAAAAACAGGAACCAGTATACAAGGACACATGCACCTCCATGTTTATTGCAGCACTGTTCACAATAGCCAGGATTTGGAAACAACCCAGATGTCCCACCACAGCTGAATGGATCCAAAAATTGTATCTATACACAATGGAATATTATGCAGCCATTAGAAATGACAAAATAATGGCATTTGCAGGGAAATGGATGGAGCTAGAAGAAATCATGTTGAGCGAGGTAAGCCAAGAGCAAAGAGACAAACTGGCACATGGTCTCCCTGATAAGTGGATATTAAATACAAAATATGATACAACAAAATTAACAGGACTTAAGAAACAAAGGACTTCCACTCATCTGGTCGAATAACACCCATGTTTCTGAGCACATGTATGGTATATATGCACACCAGAGGGAAACCAGGAGGACGACACAGAACTAGAGGGAATCAGGGAAAAACATACAACAGCAGGACCCATCAGCTGCACTGGACATTGATAAAATGAACTAAGCAACTCAATGGCAGCAATGGGAGGGAGGGAACAAGTGGGAGAGAAGAAACAGCTGATGCCATGCAAAACAAAAGAAATGTACATATCACCCAATGTGGAAGAATAACTATTGCAAAGCTCATAGAACTCATAAATGTTATATACTGTGATAGACAATTTGTCCTCTGAAAGTTAGAATGTGTTTGTGACTTTAACTAAGCTTCACTGTCCCACAGTACTGTGAAATTTGGGAAATTATGTAACCACTTAATCACAATAAAATTTTTGAAAAAAAAAGTGTCAAAGGAAGAGGTAACTGCTGGATAGGAAAGGTACTCATTACCTTACTCATGTAACTGCAACCCGTCTGTACAGTATTTTTACAATAAAAAAACTTAAAAATGTGTCATTTGGAGGTTCGTTTCGCTTAGCATCATCTTATATTGTCATATGTACATAGCTTTTTTTGCCTTTTCTGCTTGTCTGATAAGATTATCCTAGACATATACTAATTATTGCAAATAAGAGAAACCATGAGACCTATGTTTCTTTGGGTCTGACTTACTTCACTTAACATAATTTTGTCCAAGTTTCCATTTCCTAACAAGAGGGGCGCTGTCATTCTTTCTGATGGAGGCATAGAATTTCATTGTATATATTTACCACATTTTCTTGATCCATTCATCTACTGAGAGGCATCTGGGTTGGTTCTATATCTTAGCTACAAGATGTTTTTCCTTTGTCACTGTTGTTTTTATGTACTATGTGATTTTTTTTTGTTTCTTTTGTATGTTCTTCCCCCATGGTATATCCCCTGTTGTCACTGTATTTGATTCTGGTGCCCTACATCTTGTATATACATTTTTCTAATTTGGAGAGGGGAAGGGAAATAACAAAATGCTGAAACAAGGATACAGGTTGACCCATTGTAACAATATAGACATACAGGCACTATGTTGAAAATGAACTTTACAACTCAGTGGGGGGGGGGGAAGGCAGGGAAGGGATAATAGGGGAAAACAAAGGAGGGGGTAACAATGCTTGATAAGAAATGTATTTATTACCTTACTCATGTAACTAAACCCTCTGTACAGTATCTTTACAATAAAAAAATTTTTAATGTATCATGCTGGGCACTGGTGGCTCACATCTGTAATCCTAGCTACTCAGGAGGCTGAGATCAGAGGATTGTAGTTCAAAGACAGCCCAGGCAGAAAAGTTCCCATGAGACTCTCATCTCCGATTAACCATTCAAACCCAGAAGTAGAACTGTGGCTCAGAGTGGTAGAGCCCTAGCCTTGAGCAAAATTGCTTAGGGACAGCACCCCTGAGTTCAAGTTCCACAACTGACATAAAATAAAATGGGCCATGTGCTGGGTGCCAGTGACCCAGGCCTGTAATCCTAGCTATTCAGGTGGCTGAGATCTGAGGATCATGGTTTGAAGCCAGCCCAGGCAGGAAAGTCCATGCAACTCTTCTCTCCAATTAATCACAAATAAAGCCTGAAGTGGTACTATAGCTCAAGTGGTAGAGTGTTAGCCTTGAGCAAAAGATTAGAGAGAGTAGTACCCAGGCCCAGAGTTCAAGGCCCAGGACCAGAAAAAAAAAAGTGTCATGTAAACATAGATGGAGTGAGAATTAGAAAATTCCTCACTTGTGATTTCCAATGATTGAAGCAGAGACCATCAATAGAAGCTAAGACCCATTAGTAAAAGATATAATAGGAAAGGGGAAGATGTCTGTATAGAGTTAAGGCATCACATAATAGTATTATACTCCATAATTATACTTACATAAAGTTGTTATACTCCAGATTTCTTAGTAATCACAATGGGGAAAATACACCTTACTATGAAGAAACTCAGTGGACACAGACCTTAACCTGGTAACCTAACTTGACAACTAATTACAGGAGAACCTGACTTTATATGCCTCTTGATTTGGTGTAACATAAAATAATAGTGTTATCTATGAAGTAAACCAACTGAAAGTGCTTGCCTGAATGTAATCAAGCCTTCTGAGGCAGCTTCCAGTTTTTAGACTTAGGGGAGCAAGTAGAATGGCCTTGAAAGAAGAACTGCACGTCCAGAATGTTGGACATCTATATGGAAACTGCATGGATTTCTTCAGAAGGCTAATGTCATTCAGGAGTGTGTGGGGGGGGGGGGGGCGGGAAGCTTTCTCAGATAACAGCTGCTGCTGCAGCAGTCTTAGAGTCTTTTGGACCTGGAGTACATTTGATTCCTTGGTGTCACAGCCCGATTGTGTCCTCTTTATCTGGATATTTCCCATCCCTATTCAATGATACCTACAGCTTATATTTATCTTAAAGAAAGGAGGAAAGGGACAAAAGGCTTCATATCCTTTTTATGGCACAGTGGATGATAGAACAGTCTTTTTGTCTACTATGGGGGAGGGGACAGGGTCTCACTATGTCACGAGGTCGGCCTGGAACTCATGATACTCCTGCCTTCGACTGCGGGATGCTGGCATTACCAAAATACACCACTATACAGGGCAGAATAATCTTTTTGAAGGCTACTTGAACCAAACAACCATGGTTGGACTGGGACATGCATTGCCACATGTAGAAGGGAAAGGAGATGCCAGGAGACTTTTCACAGGAGACAAAATAATCCCAGAGTTTGGCCTTTCAAGACTAGTGGCTCCTAGTTTATTATAGCTACAATTGGCCATTTTATTTATGCCAGCAGTTGGGAAAATAAAAAACCCAACGCCACCTACATAATAGGAGCTTTAATACTCCAAAGTTCCATTAGGTGGCAGTCATGATCCATGCATATTCCAATATCTGATTATTTAAACCCTAATGAGGGCATTGTAGTGAATATACATGGCCAAGCAGCTTTGGGGGAGAAGAGTGAGGAAAAACATACGATCATACAAGCTGTAACTTACTAACCAAGAACGACCTATGTGTCCAAATGATCTGACTTAGCTCTTATTTTGATTCTGATACATATTTTTATGTATCCTTGCGACAATGAATTCATTTTATGAATTCATTTATTTTCAAAGCCCTTCAAGACGATTTTTGTGTTGCTTGCATGTTGGTATTGTGCATACAAAAATGGAAGTGTGGCTCATTGTGTTCAAAACCCAATAGATGTAATAGGTAATTTTATAGGGATACGCTCTTCCTCTGTAATTACTACTCATGAAAAGCTCTTTGTGGTCCTGATAAATTTTGTAGGTTGGGTTTCCTAGGAAAAGGCCTCTGAGATTTCTGTGCCAGGGATTGTTGGAGCGTGTTTGGTGATATCACCAGTGAGGGAGATGGTAAGAAGGTGAGCTGCTGTGTAGTTGCAACAGGTGCCTTCGTCAATCCCATAGAAGGAGCTCTGGAGGTGGGCTGAGATCTTCCACCCCTTATGTCTAGGAGGTCAGGGCTTTATATTTACCCCTCTCTAATTTATCAGCTAAGTGATCAACTAGAACTCCTATAGAAGGGACTTAGAGCAATTCAGCTGAGAGCCATCAGCCACCAGAATTCCCCCTGCTGGGAGAATGTGTAATTCCCCACTGAAGAGGAGCTTGCTATAGGAGATAGGGCAGAGCTTGGTGGGAGAGAGGTTAGCCTAGCATGAGGTCCTAGCACCACACCAAGAGAAAATAATAAAAAATAATAAACAAAAGTATCAAAGCTGTAAAGGAGTCTTGCAGTGAGTTGTAACACGCACTACAGTTGGGAAGAAGGCAGACTTCTCATGCACCATATTTGGGGATCTCTGGTGCTTCTTTTCTTGTAGGAGCACCCATATCAGAAACCTTGAAACTGTTACCTGGTTTTCCTCAGGTTAAAACTAAGGGAGCTGGGCGCCGGTGGCTCACGCCTATAATCCTAGCTACTCAGGAGGCTGAGATCTAGGATTGCGGTTCAAAGCCAGCCCAGGCAGGAAAGTCCTTGCCACTCTTATCTCCAATAAACCGGAAGTGGCACTGTGGCTCAAGCAGTAGAGCGCTCGCCTTGAGCCGAAGAACTGAGGGACAGTGCCCAGGCCCAGAGTTCAGGCCCCACGGCCTGCCAAAAAAAACCCAAAAAACAAACAAACAAAAAAAAAACTAAGGGAAAAACATCTGGACACTTCAAGTAGAAGATGCTGTATTTGTTTCAAATAGATTTTTGATATGCCTCTTAGTCTATGTGGAGCTTGCAGATACATAAGCATTTCAGGTATAAAGATGAACCATTTCTTTTGTTGAAGAATACACCTTTTAGAGCGCTCGCCTTGAGCTGAAGAGCTGAGGGACAGTGCTCAGGCCCAGAGTTCAAGCCCCACAACCGACAAAACAAAACAAAACAAAACAAAAGAATACTCCCTTACCTTTTTGCACAATTAGTGATTATTTAGTATATCAGAGGCCATTGGAGTTTTTGGTTTTGCTTTTTTAAAATGCAAGCAAGGGGCTGGGATGTAGTTAGGTGACAAAGCGCTTGCCTAGCAAGTCCGACATCCTGGATTTGATCTCCAGTACCAAAAAAGAAAAGACAAAAAAGCAAACAAACTAGAGGTGTTGATACTGGTGGCTCACACCTGTATTCAAGCTAGTCAAGAGCCTGAGATCTGAGGATCATGATTTGAATCCAGCCCAGGCAGAAAAGTCCATGAGACTCTTATCTCCAATTAACTACCATAAAGCCTGAAGTGGAGCTGCAGCTCAAGTGGTAGAATACAAGCCTTGAGCAAAAATGCTAAGGAATAGTGAATTAAAACCTCAGGACAGGCACAAAACAAATCACGCAAAAGGAGCAATAAATGTTTTCTAAAAATAGTTTTTTTCAGATAGTAAATATGTGATTGAGCATTTAGACTCTTATGGGCATGGATATTGTGGCGCATGGCTATAATCCTAGCCCTCAAGAAGCTGAGACAGGAAGACCATATGTCTCAGATCAGCCTGGGTACACAGCAATGTTCTGTAAAAAACAAACAAACAAACAAAAAACTGAAGAAAGAAATATTGGGTGGGGGAAAGCATTTAAAAAGTATTTATCTTCCCTTGTCTTTTATATTCTGTTAACAGTTAAATAATCCTAATTTTATTTTAGTCTCCACTGAAGTAATTACTTTCCCTTCTTATAATCATTTGACCAACTGTTAAGAGCAAAAGAAGACACTGACTCTTTGCACACATAGCCAAAAGGGAATTTATCTTACTCCCTGCTTTTATATTTCCTTTTTCAGGAAACGGTGCTCGCCCACCACATTCTCCTACAAGAAGGAGGCCTGGACTCCCTCTGGTCTCCCCAAAAGTCCCACTGCTCCTTTCTACCTCAGCTGGACACCCACTCCATCTACCAAGGGCGTTATTCCCAGACTAGCCCTAGTCACTGGATACCTGCTCCCAACGGTAATGCTCAGAAACTCTGTTAGCACCAGGGAGACCCTCTCAGAGTTCACAACACAGCAATTTATGAGCACCAAGAAAGGTAAAACAACAAAGGGAATGACATTTGTTAAGAATGAGGACTAATGGCAGAGGTTTTTTTTTTTTTAAGTCACTATCTGTCCACATATTTTTGTGCATAAGGTGCATCCATCAAAGTTAAGTGGGTGACATTTGTCCCAGCCTGGCGGAAGGAGCCAGTGTGGGATGACTCACCTCCTGTGCCATCAGCAAAGCACCCGGCCTCTGCCTGGCACAACCACACTCACTGAAGCAAGCTCTATTCTGGATCTGTCACTAATTGAATCTTTAAATGGAATCCAATTGCCAGCCAATGTACAAACTTCCTCCACACTCTCAGGTTGTTTCCAGCCTTCCTCCTAATCACTTTTGCAGCCTAGCTGGGTTTGATTGGATTTATCTTTGTTTGCGTGGAGAAAGAATTGTAATACCTCCTGATCTAACTTCATTGCTTATCCCTCGCATGGCTTGGGTAGAGCACAGAGGTGATCTCATAGGGTTTTTCCACTCAGTGGATCTGATTTTGAACAAATAAAATATGTGAAAACCCCAATGGCGTCTCTTAAAATCCCCTGTGTGCTCAAAGAGGAAGCTAGGTGAATAGTTTCAGGAATATCAGATAACACTGATTCACCCAGTTCTGGAAACAAACCTCAGTTTCTCTAGTTGTTGGTTCAAGATGAGAAGACTTCCTTTTTCCATGAACTAATATGTCAACAAACCAGAGATCGGTCTGTCCCCTAACAAAGATGACACATGAATGTGACAAATGTTCCTTCGTTTTCCACCCCTACTCCTGCTGTGCCCTTCTGGTTATGTTGCTCCTGCTGGTTCTCAAGTCTTAGTCATCGTTGGAGGTCCCACTGTCTCCCAGGATCCTTCCCAACTTACTAGCCCCTGGGGACCTTTCCTCTGAACTCCTCTGGCTCTATGTTAATGTCTTGATATTTTGCGTAGACTTTCAGGGCAAGGACCATGCTGAACTCTTATTGACATACCTGTGGATGCTACTGTTTACCTGCCAGCCTGGTAAGCAAAACCAACTATACAGCTCTGAAAAACCACAAGTACTTAGGGCACACCACCTACCTTCTGAACCAGAATCACCACAGGTGATTTGGACTTACCAGAAAATGAGAACCGTAGCTATGCCATCACTGAAGGATCACATGGACTAATATACAAACACTTTTTTTTAATGATAGGCTTTCTAATATTTACATTTTGATATACCCACCATATATTTCATGGTATTTTACATACCCAGCCCAGCTTCCCAGCTCCCACTCCGCCCCCCCCCCACCAGAGTGTCAGCCCCCTTCTCCCAGTAGAAGTTGACCCTACCCTCAATATCAGGTAAAAGTCTGAGGGGCCTTATTCTTTTGGGAAGCTCACCTCCTCTTCTGCCCTTACCCTTATTTTCCTGGCAACCGTCCTACAATCTTTCTTTCTCATTCCCTCCCTTGTCTTCCTTTTCCAAAAGGAACAACTCTTAGGATGATGCCAGGAGAGCAGAGTGAACAAACCTGAGTCAATCTAATTGTATGTGTGTGTGTGTGTGTGTGTGTGTGTGTGTGTGTGTCCTGGGCTTGAACTCAGGGCTTGGGCACCAACCCTGAGCTGTTGTTCTTGGGTTTTTTTTGTTTGTTTGTTTGTTTTTGGTCGGTCGTGGGGCTTGAACTCTGAGCTTGGGCGGCTGTCCCTGTGCTCTTCAGCTCAAGGCGAGTGCTCTACCTCAAGGCGAGCGCCACTTCCGGTTTTCTAGTGGTTTATTGGAGGTAAGAGTCTCACAGACTTTCTTGCCCGGGCTGGCTTTGAACCTCAATCCTCAGATCTCAGCCTCCTGAATAGCTAGGATTACAGGCATGAGCCACCAGCACCCGGCTGAGCTGTTGCTCTTTGTTTTTTGTTTTTGTTTTTGTTTTGTTGGGGTCTGGTCGTGGGGCCTGAACTCTTTGGCCTGGGCGCTGACCCTCAGTTCTTCAGCTCAAGGCTAGTGCTCTACCACTTGAGCCACAGCGCCACTTCCGGCTTTTTTTCTTTTTGCTTATGTGGTGCTGAGGAATCGAACCCAGGGCCTCATGCTTACAAGGCAAGCACTCACCACTGAGTCACCTTCCCAGCCCATGAGCTGTTGTTTTTAAGCCTAGTGTTCTACAACTTGAACCCCAGCTCTGCTTTTGGCGTTTTGAGTCTCACTGATTTTCCTGCCCAGGCTGGCTTCAAAACATGATCCTCAGATCTCAGCCTTCTGAGTAGCTAGGATTATAGTCATGAACCACCAGCACCTAGCCTGACTCAATCTAAATTTATGGGTACTAGTAAATGCTTATTATTATTTAAGGTAATTCTATTACTTATGACTGAAATATTCTTCAGGCTACATTTTTTATGACAACTGAGGGCCATGAAGAGTACTTTGTTCCCATATTTATGACAATTAGAAAAAATTAGGAAAGGTAATTTTGACAAATGAATGAAATTGGAAGAAAACCAATGACCTATTGAATGTTAATCTTTAGATTTGACTGTGGCAATCATGAGAAGTGGGAGCAGCTCTCCAGTCCTTCTACCCACAAGAGAGCAGCCAAAAAGAGATGCTCACAATGTAAAGATTGGGACAGATGCACTTTCAAGACAGCCTTCGATGTAATATTTGTATAAGCTATGGATCATCCCCCACGTCTCTGGGTGAGTGTCTCTATAACTGGCACCTAAAGAAGAACTGACAAGTTCTCAAGGGAGATGTTATAAAAGAGCAAGACTAGCCCTTCCCCACTCTGGATTCGCCTCATCACATAGTCTCTCCCTTCCACGTGTGTTTCCACCACTCTATGCCATCTGCTACGTAAGTCCTCAGCAAAGCCCAACAGATGCCAGTACTGAGACCTTGAATCTCTAGAATTGTACCCAGTCTCAGGAAAATAAAAGGCAGACCAATATAGAGGCCTACTTCTGGTTTTCTCTGTTACTATGGCTTAAGACAGCTGGAGTTAGGTTTCCATGAGCTGCAACTTAGTGTCCTGAAATGATAAATAACAGTATTATATAATGTGATTTTTCACCAGTTTCATGAGCTCCAGCTGGTTCACCGATACTCACTTAGTGCTTCCTATTGCCAGATACCAGGGAGATTCCATTCCAGCGAGAGGATACCATCCTTAAATAAGTCAAAGATAAATACCGAAGAACAATTGAGATCTCAAAATGACTGCTGTCAGCGCAGGGAAGATTCTGTCAATGAAAAACAACATTTGAGTTGGGGCCATAACAACGTGATGAGAAAAGGCAGCTGCTTAAACATTTCCTCTGGGAAGAGCAGGTGTAAAGATGGAGACAAAAACAAAGCCAAGTGGGTTGCAGTGTCCTGAGCGAGGAGATGAGTAGAAAGAGCCAAGGTCAGAGAGGTCAGTCCTCTTGACCTTGTGAGAGCGTAGGCACTCACAGTGTGTATGGGTGAAGCCCAGTCTTACCTTTGAAAGCATGAGTCCAGGGGTTGGGTTGCTGAAGGAAAGCACGATGGAAGGAAGAGAGACCTCAGGAAAGAATGATAATCCAGGTAAGTCAGGAGGGCCTTGAATCAGGTTTGGAGGGCAGTGGAATATAGAAATGAAGAAAGGGAGGGGCTGAGAAGGTGGCTGAGAAGGTTGAGCGCTTGCCTTGCATACCTGAAGCCCTGGGTTCGATTCCTCAGCACCACATAAGCAAAAAGAAAAAAGCGGCACTGTGGCTCAAGTGGTAGTTCGCTAGCCTTGAGCTGAAGAGCTGAGGGACAGCGCCCAGGCCCAGAGATCAGGCCCCGGGACCGGACTCCAAAAAAAAAAAAAGAAGAAGAAGAAAGGGGGCTCATTCGGGATACATTTTAGAGGAAGAGGAAGTGGGATGTATTTGGGTTAGAAGTGAGATGAAAGAGATGATTCAATATGATGACTAAGTTTTAGCCTAAGAAATAAGGTGAATACTGGTATCATTTTAACAAATGAGAAACCCTCAGTGGAGTTTAGGAATAAGGAATCTATATTTCCATCTTGGCTATGTGAAACATTAAAACAGATGACAAATGGGCTGTAGGACAGAGCATGCCTGGAGTTTGGGGGTGATGTTTAGTCTGGAGACGCTTATTTATATAAGTCATAGACATAGAAATGAACAGGATGAGGTCACCCAGCTAAAGGAGAGAGAAGACATGGTCACAAACAGAGCCCTAGGCTTTGAAGTATTCAGAGAAGGGAAGAAGAGGAAAAGGAAAATGAGAAAGGAGGTGGGAGGAAGTCATTTAAATCAACATGGCATCCCAAAGCCTAGACATGTGTTTTGTTTTGTTTTGTTTAAACCATGATTGGGCACTGGTCGTTCACACCTACAATACTAGCTACTCAGGATGCTAAGATCTGAGGATCCTGGTTCAAAGCCAGCTTGGGCAAGAAAGTCTGTGAAACTCTTATCTCCAACAAACTACTCAGAAAAGGCCAGAAGTGGCACTGTGACTTAAATGGTAGAGCACTAGCCTTGAGTCAAACAAGAAGCTCAGGAACAGTGCCCAGGCCCAGAGTTCAAGCCCCAGGACTGGTAAAAAGTAAAAATACATAAATACATAGATAAACCATTGCATTGTTGTTTAGGTGGGATGCTGCCCACAGGAGAACTGAGACGAGGAGAAAGAACTGACCATTGGCTTTGACGAGATGACAAAGAACCTTTCTGTGTGAGGAGAGAGGGAAGTAGTTGGTGAGGGGAACATAGGGAAAAGCACCCAGTGGTGGCAGAAACTTGCTCCAGGCACTATGCACTGCTTAGATGTGTGGGCTGAATATTTTTAGTTTAAACTTACATACAACAAAAGCTATATATCTTAAGAGATTATTTTTAGAGATTAAAAAAATCATATAAAACAGGGCTGGGAAGGTGGCTCAGTGGTAGAGCGCTTGCCTTGCATGCATGAGGCCCTGGGTTTGATTCCTCAGCACCACATAAGCAGAAAAAGCCGGAAGTGGTGCTGTGGCTCAAGTGGTAGAGCGCTAGCCTTGAGCTGAAGAGCTGAGGGACAGTGCCCAGGCCCAGAGTTCAGGCCCCACGACCAAACAGGAAAAAAAAATCATATAAAATAGAATTAAACACCTCAAGTAAATGATTTGGTGGCATTGGGCATATCCAATGTTGTGTGACCCCCCACCTCTATAGAAACCAAAAGGTTTCAAAGGAGATGAAATGCACAGACATACTCTATGAAAAAGGAAGGGTTGTTTTTTTGTTTTCTTTCTTGTTTCTTTGGCAGTATAGGGGATTGAGTCCAGGGTCTCCCATTTGGTAGGAAAATGCTCTATTAATTAAGCAATACTCTTGTCTTTTCATTTGTTTTCCAGATAGGGTTTTGTTTCTTTGCCTGGACTGGCAATGAGCCTTGGCTCTCCTGCTGCTACCCCTCAAGTAGCTGAAAACAAGTTTAAACCACCATGCCCAGTTTTTTTGTTTTGATTTGTTTTGTTTTTGTTGGTCTTGGGGCTTGAACTTAGGGCCTGAGCTCTTTTGCTCAAGGCTAATGTTTACTGCTTTGAGCCACAGCTCCACTTCGGGGTTTTTTGTTTTTGTTTTTGTTTTTTTTTTGAGTGGTTAATTGGAGATAAGAATCTCATAGGGGCTTTTCTGCCTGAGTTGGCTTCCCACCACGATCCTCAGATCTCAACCTCCTGAATAGCTAGGATTAGAGATGTTAGCCACCAGCGCCTGGCCCCAGTTTGTTTTTGAGATAGGGTCTCCCTAGCTTTTGTCCGGTGACCTCACACTGTACTCCTACTATCTCTACCTCTGGGATTACAGGTGTGTACTACCATACCTGGAAGAAGGCTTGGTTTTTAGGTCTGAATAGCTGGGCTTTACATGAAGCTTTCAGTCCAACCAGTCTATGGTATTAGAGGTTGGGATGTGGTTACTTTTGAGCAGGGAGTTACTGATGGAGGGAAGTGTGACATCAGGAGTTCCCTAGGATTCTGGTGGCAGTTCCTGGACCTGGATGGTGTTCCATGGAGGGCTTCATGTAACGATAATTACTTATACGATATACTTAAAATGTGCACACATGTTCTAAAATATTTTTGTATTATTATCTTTAAGTGGTTGTACAAAGGAGTTGCCATTTAACAGACAGCAGCTTATGAATATGGTGTATCACACCTTTCTGAATGTGTACTTCAATTAAAAATTTCTAACTGGAAATGAAGGTGTAGCTCAAGTAGTAGAGTACAAGCCTGGAGCAAAGAAGACAAGTTGAAAGCAAGAGGCCCTGAGGTCAAGCCCTATTCTGACACCATTTTTTTTCTTGCCAAGGAACGAGAAGTCCCAAGCTTCTGTTTCTGCACTGAGTCAGCCTGATGACCTTGGGTACGTCCCTAAATCCTTCTAGACCCTGAGTTTCCTCATCTGTAAGTGGAAGGGTTGAGCCAGATGGTCTCCAGGACTCCATTCTGCATAGCTTCCCCCCTGAAACCCACCTGGACTTTGCAAGAGTCCAACCTCTTTTCTGTTCCTCCTTTCAGAAACTAGCAGTGTGGCTGTCATCTCTGTGGTCCCACTTGTCACAGACAAGGCAGCTGTGGAGTTAATGATAGCACAAATGAAAAGCTGCTGGTAATTAGGCGGCTGGATGTTCAAGCGTTACTGGGAGTTGAAAAAAATCAATTAGCCGAATAAGAAAATGCCATTGAGACAAATATTTATTTTTCTCCCTAGCTTGGATCCAGCTGGTTAGGAGGATAATACGGTGAATTCCAGAAGGGGGAAAAAATATGTTTCTCATAGATTGGAACTTAATGTATTTAGAGAGAAAAAAATTGCATAGGAGAAGACGGGGGTTTTCTTTCTTTTCTAAGTCTTTATAGGGAATGGAGAAGCTGCAGAATAATCACCTAAGATTTGCACTTGCTGCCATCCTGTTAACAAGCCTCTACCTCTGGCAGTGACCACATCCTTACTTCCTCCTTCTAGACAGTAACAGCAATGCTCCAAGAGAGTCTGGGGTTATTGATCAGGAATCTAGGCAGTCTACCCAGCAAGCAAATGAAGCAACCGAGATCATTTTTTTTCCTTCACTTTTTCTTGTTCAAATAACTGCATTTTTTACTTACTGTTCAAATAACAGAATTTAGCCAAGCACATATTCCCCCATGGATGTGTATAATTAGAGCTGTTTTCTGCGGTCCTGCATTAGCCCAGGAACTCAGGAGAGTGAAAGAACCTTCCTGAAGCTTCAGTTCCTCCTCTGGGAAAGGATAAACTGAGAGCACTCCTCAATTGTGTGCAAAAGTACACACATGTGAAAGAAATATGGAAAATGCTTCTTGCACCGCAGACATTAGCTCTTTCCTTTCTTCTTGAGTGGAAGAGGTGGGGAAGGGGTGGGGCAGGCACCTGTCGGGAGCAGAAAGTGGGACTGACTGCTCCCCCCCTCCCCACCCTACACTGTGTGGCCTTGGGAACTCCTGTGCACAAGGACCAGGCTGATTCCCCACCCCCACCCCCCCCACCCCCACCCCCACCCCCGCAACCTCAAACAGAGCTTTTAGACTCTTCTATGCTTATCAGCTTTCAGTTCCTGCCTGAGTTTTTTTGAACCACAAATAGCCTCAGCAGAGGGAGTCAGATGCTCTGAATCTGCCCTCCTCCACCCCCAATGGATGGAGACCACACCCCTGCCACCACAGCTGGTGACACAGGCCTTTAGCATAATGGAAGGCATTTGGAGATCTATTTTTCTCTCACTGAGCAGAGCATTACTCACCTCACCCCTCTGTGTCACAGAAGGAGAGGGGAAAACACAATAAACCAGCAAGGATGAGTCAAATTTCAATAGAGCATCTCTGCTCACGAAGCAGCAGCTTGCCACTTCTTATGCATTCCTGAGATTCAAATTGCAGAGTGAGTCCTGAACTCCTGCTCCTTTCTTCTGTCTTCCCAGTAAGGGCAGCAAATAGAGCTGTGCTTTGTGTTGTTTCTGAGATACTCTCGGAGCCGGCTTCTTCAAGGGACTGGAGAGATAACAGGGTGATCCCAGGCTGGCTCTGCTCAGCCCTCAGCTTCTCCTGAAATGCCAGCCCGCGTACTTGAGCGCTTCCGCCCTTCCTTTCCAGGTGGGGCCTCCACCATCATGACTTTTTAGCTGGCTCCATATCAAGGATGAGTATGGAGAACATCTCCTCTCCCCACCAGCACGGTGACAGTGACAGCCCTCTTAGCAGATAGACTATTTGCCACTGTTTATTCCATAGGATGCTGGTCCATTCCCGCAGGTGGGTGTGAGTCTTCTACTTACAGCTGTGGCTCCTGCAAAAGCATTCTCTCTCTCTCTCTCTCTCTCTCTCTCTCTCTCTCTCTCTCTCTCTCTCTCTCTCTCTCTCTCTCTCTCTGGCATGAGGTCTTTCCCTAGATGTCAAAAGAAAAAGCTACCCCAAACAAACAAACAAAAGACAAAAGCTAAAGGGAAAGAGGAGCTGCCATTCATTTTTGATCATGTGATGTTAAAGGATATGTTAAACAATGTATTTGCATACACTTTTCTTCCTTGGCACAAAGCCATGGAAAGACCAGAAGGAAGGTAAGTAAAGGTTGGAGCTGTGTTCAGCATGTAGCAAGGAACAAAGCACAGCCAACAGTCTTCTGTCTCTCACCAGGCACCTTTTATAGCATCTCCACAGGCCATAAGAACCAATAGCACAGAAAACATGAATTTAAACTGCATTTTAGTTGAGCCTGGTGGCCCCCAAAACTTGGCTCAAATTGTCCCCACAGGCAGCTTTCTGATCATAGGAGTTCTGGGTTTGTGCCAAGGAACAGAGTCTCTGGATCTTGGGTAGAAAGGCTTCATTTCAGATGTTTTCCCAGGTGGTCTGATGGCCATTTGGGTTTGGGAGCTACTAAATTGAGGCACATTTTGAAAGAAGATGGTCCCATACCAGCTACCATCAACAAGGTATCTCAGGTTCATTTTTAAACCTTTTATTGTGAGATATAATACACAGAAAAGTGTCCAAAATAGCCCTGAGCTCAGTGATGTAGCTCAGTGAAAACACCCGTGTCCCACTCCTGGTTGGAAAATAGAGTATTGCCAACACATGTCTCTTCGGCAGCTAAACAAAGTCTTGAAAATGTCCCCACTGTAAACCATTAGAGCGCTTCCATTCTTGTAGCCTCTTGGCTTTTAAGTTATATCTCTGGGCCCCTTTGTTTTGAGGAACTGACTTTTCTTTCTGTTTTAAAACATGTTGGTTTTTAATCAACAGATAAGTGTACTTACTTATTGGGGACTAGCATGTGATATTCCAATATATGTATATAATATATGATGATCAGCTTGAGATAAGTGACGTATCAACCATACATCGATCATTTCTTTGTGTTGGGAACTTTTAAAAATCCTCTCCACCAGCTAGTTAGAGCTGCCTTCCTGCTGTGCATGGCGGTACCCACCTATAAATACAGCACTAGGAAGGCTGGAGCAGGATTTTGAATTGGAGACAATAGAAAGATAAAAGAAGTTGACCTTGAACCCTCTCTCCTTTTTGTGCCTTTCCTGGGGCTTGAACTCAGAGCCTGGGCACTGTCCCTTAGCAGTTTTGCCCAAGGCTGGAATTCTACCACTTGAGCCATACCTCCATTTCTGGCTTTTTGCTAGTTAGTTGGAGATAAGAGTCTGACAGACTTTCCTGAGCAGGCTGGTTTGAATTCTTAGGTCTCACCCTTCTAAGTAAGTTAGGATTGCAGGCACAAACCAATGGCACCTGACAAACCTTGAATCTTGCAATTAACGTGCAGTCAGAATCTTTCCTCCAACCGCAGCTCCTCCAGTTGCCTTCCATGTGATCTTAGGCAACTTAGTTAACATTTCGGTCCTTAGATCATTCCTTTATAAGATAAAAATAACAACGCGTACCTCATAGGATTGTGTGAGCATTACATGTATTGAACAGACTCCACAGTGCCTGGCAACCCCACAGGACTCTCCAATCACATTCTGTTTTTACTTTGCTCAACTCCAAAATGACTCTTCCAGACAATCATCCCCGCCCTCCTACTTCTCTTCCCTAGGGACCTTGTGCCCAAATGCACACATGTTGTCTTATCTCTGGCTTTGAAAGGAAACTTTCAACAGCACCTGCTTTTCCTGTCTCCCTTTGCATACATTCTTTGTAATTACCAATTTCATGTTCTCCTCTCTGCACTCGGGGCTTTGTCTCTGCTAAGCCGCTAAGATCGCATCTGTCAGGATGTCAGATAATGTTCACACTGTCCAGGTGCAGCAGTGACTGCCCTGTTCTGAATCTGTCTAGTCTTCCAGTAGCACTGAGGAGAACCATGCTGAGAGCTGGAGGAATATTCCAGGGAGAGAGAACTGCAAGTGCTAAGGCCCTGAGGTAAGGAAAAGCTTAGAGGGCTCAACGAGTAGAAAAAACAAACAACAGAAAAACAAAACCTAGTGCTGGTGGCTCACGCCTGAAATCCTGCCTACTCAGGAGGCTGAGATCTGAGTTCAAAGCCAGTCCGGACAGGAAAGTCTGAGATTCTTCTCTCCACTAAACTAAAAAAAAAAAAAAAAAAGCCAGAAGTGAGCTGTGCCTCAAGCGGTAGAGTGCTAGCCTAGCCTTGAGTCAAAAAAAGCTCAGGCCTGAGTTCAAGCCCCAGGACCAGCACCAAAAAAATAAAAAATAAAGAGGTTAGTATGGGTGGAGCAAGAATGAAGAAGGCCGGGGCTGCAGGGGCCAAGCCTGTGTACTTTGTCACCTGGAGAGAAGTTTCTGCACAGTGTGGCCTAAACAGATGCCTGATGTTGGCGTCTGCCGCTGTTGGGAAGAGCTTATCAGCGACAGGTTTGAGTGCTCTGGGAAGAGACTGAGAAGGGAAAGAAAGAGAAAATCTCAGCGTTTCTGTCCAGTTGAGGGGTCAACATTGTGCCAGTTACAGCTAGGCACTGGTGGCTCATACCTACACTCCTAACTGCTTAGGAAACTGAGATTTATGGATTGCTGTTTGAAGCCAGCCTGGGCAGAAAAGTCTAGGAGAGAGACTCTTATCTCCAATTAACCAGCAAAAAGCTGAAAGTGGAGCTGTGGTTCAAGTGTTAGAGTGCCAGCCTTGAGCGGAAGAAAAAGAAGTGAGTGCAAGACCCCAAGTTCAAGCCCCAATAGCAGCATGTGTGCGCACGCGCGTGCAGACACACACACACACACACACACACACACACACACACACACACACACACACACACACTGTATGTATGGGGGGGGAGACGTACCTGTTAACAGTGGTAACTGCGAGCCAGTTTCTTGGTGGCCACCTATTGTCATTTCTATGATTTTCTTGGTGAATTGTGTACTTTCATGGTAAATTTTGTTCTAGCCAGTGTTTGTTTTTTAACTGGAAAGGAAGCAAAAGTGGGCTGTGAATTGCAGTAAGAAATGACTGAGAAGATACCAGCCATGAGATCTGCCCTGGGATCCTCTCTGATTTTCCAGACTAGTCCAAATAAACACTAATCTGTATTTTACTTTGTTGTCTTGTTGGTGCCAAGCTGCAAAGCACACAAAAGAAATCAGACTCTAGAAGCAGCCCTTTAGATTCCTGATGCAATCTGTGTGACCTAACATGTGTGATTTAATTTTTCTGGTGTCTCTGTCACATACAGTTCTACTATGGACACCCTTACAGGCAGATACACACACATATTCATTCAACACATATATACACTTAATACTTAATACACATTCAATGACACACATACTCAACACCCAAACATTTTATACATACATACACACACCTCAGTGCACAGACCCAATACATATAGAACTCATTATACATGCGCAAACACTCAACACAGTACAACACACTCAATACACATTACTAATAGATACACATATGTAGTAAACATAGTCAACACACACCTTGGCATCCACACTTTCAACACTCAGACAAATGTTCACCCACAGTCTGAACATTTGTGCTGTTACAGTTGTTTCCCCTTTCTTTGCTTTTGTTACCCAGCAAACTAAGAAACTGTAGTGAATCAGAAAAGATCTTTGACCTTCAATTATAAAATTTCATGCCACTTATCTGCCAGACCAGAGCCTGGAACAAAGAGGTCAAGAAAAATGATTGCGTAATTCTTACAAATGAAGACATGGGAAACATAGACCTCTCTTTTCTATTGGTCTGTCTCTGTCTCTGTCTATCTCTTTCTCGGATTTTGGAATAGCTGGCCCAGAAAAGATGACCCATTTAGAAATGAGTTCAACAAAAAGTTAATATGTGCTATGGCTTTTAAAGGAGATCTGTTTGAAATAGGTCATTCTGAATTAACTCCTCCACAAAATTGGAAAGTTTAGTGAATATTCCAGAAACCATCTGGATAAATTAATTGATCAAGAGACATGAAATGAAAACTTTAATCAAGAATCCCATAAATAAATGAATAGATAATCTTGTTATATCTAAAATTAATTTGCTTTCACATAAACTCTGACACTAGTAGCATTCTTCCTCAAAATGAGGAAGCCCTAGACATTCTGGGTGACAGCATATAAATGAGGAAGATCACTGTGTTTCTGGCTTATGATTGTAGTAGAGCATCTCATATGGCAAGAAATGTGCTGGGATAGAATGTATTCTGTTCTTAATCTAGTTGTTTTCAGACTTCATGAGAACATTTTGTCATTATCCTAGTGTACTAGTGTTCCTCTTTTTCATGTCTGCCTGCTTGATTTTCTTTTCTTTCATGCTGTTTTCTATATCCAGGCCTCATGATATTTTTATAATCTCTGTTCTATACTGTAAAGCATCTGTCAAGTGTCGAAATATCACTAGCTCAATACAGGTGTTTCACTTTAAAAAAAAAATCTATGAACACTAAGAGCCGAAGTCACTTCAAGATGTTGATGACAATTGTCTTAATATAGTTTTTGTTTTCATTTCTAACTTATTTTAATCTTATTTTAGATTGTACCAGTCAACCATTAGTGGAAATAAAAACAGCAAACAAAAAGATCCTTTACCTGAATATAGTTTGAGGATCAATGAAATAGGCAACATGAATGTGTAAAAAAATTCTCTCCATGAAAAGATACACAAAAGATGAAAAACCTTTGGGATTTTCAAGCCACAAAAAGAAAGGGTGGGGGCTGGGAAAGTGGCTCAGTGGTAGAGTGCTTGTCTCACATGCCTGAGGCCCTGGGTTCAATTCCTCAGCACCACATAAACAGAAAAATCTGGAAGTGGCACTGTGACTCAAGTGGTAGAATGCTAGCCTTGAGTTTAAGAGCTGAGGGACAGTGCCAAGGCCCAGAGTTCAGGCCCCTGACCAACCGGAAAAAAAAAAGAAAGAAAAAGAAAGAGAGAAAGAAACAAAGAAAGAAAAGAAAGAAAGAGAGGAAGAAAGAGAGAGAAAAAGAAAGAAGAAAAGAAAAGAAAAGGTGGGGGTTTTTAACACATTAATTGGTAGAGGAGTTATAAAGATGTGGCTCAGAGATATATTGCTTGCCCCACAATCATGAGGACCTGGTTTCATCCCCAGCATACAGAAGAAAAATAAAGTGCTTCAAACAAAAAAATGAGTAAAAATCATGATCAGGCACTTTGCATGAGGAACTCCGGATGCCTGGTGAACATGTAATGTGTCCAGCTCTAGCACCACCAAGAGAAAGGGACGTTAAAAGCACAACAGAGGCTGGTCTTGTAGCTCACTGGTAGAGCGCATGCCTAGAATGTGTGAGGACCTGCATTCAAAACCTACCACCACAAAACAAAAAGCCATACCAGAGAAACACGAAAGCCACAAAAGGAGTATCTCAGCACAAAGGCAATATGAACAAACAACCTGAGGAAGAAGACTGTGGTTCTTGCTGTGTGGTCCAAAATGCAGTTTGTCCATAGGCTGGGTTTCCCAGCCTGCCTCCGTGAACTAGAAGCTTCTGAACTGTTCTTCTTTCCATCTCCATGGGGTCAAAGATACCCACATAGACTGGCAGAAGGGTGTTTCCCAGCTTCCATGGGCTCTTTGACTTCAGCCCCTTTTGGCCAATTCCCTTCTCTGTTTAAACTCCATTCCCTAAGAATCAGAAGTCCTTTGGGAGACCCTCCTCTGTGTTCTTTCTTCCTTTCAGCACTGGTCCTCAGCAGCACTTTACTCTGAGTTGAGTAAACATTTGTGCTTTTTACCTTCCTTTGTTTCTATTAGAAGTTTAAATAGATCAACTGATTTTTCTGACCTATTCAGGACTTTTGCTATTTTTTAATTTTTTTGTTATCATAAAGGTGATGGACAGAGGGGTGACAGTTACAGAAGTCAGGTAAAGAGCACATATCTTTTTGGACCATGTCACCCCTTCCCTCGCTCTCTTCCAGTTTTTCCCTCCTGTCTCCATCCACAAGTTGTATAGTTCATTTTCAACACAGGGTCCAGTGAGTACCATTGCTGCATTTGTTCACCCTTTGTCCCTCCATTTCTGTGTCTCCCCTTTCACTCCCAAAGATATATAAATGAACATATAGAACAAAAAGGAAAGAACACAAAAACAGCAAAAAAAAAAAAAAAAACAACTCTTGTTTTCATTTGTTAGAGTTTGCTGTTTTTAAATAGTAGAGGGAGATGCTAAGCACCAGCCAGTGGGAACTCTGTGGGTGAACATGACCTTCAGAAAGGAAGGTCATGAGGAAATCCGGATGCCCGGCGAACAGAAAGGAGAGAGCATCTTTCAGGGGCCTGGTGCAGCGGGGCGGGGAGTGGTCTAGTCTGGTGCTGAGATGTGACAGTGTGTACTTGAGCATCGTGGGAGGGGACTGGCAGGCGATATCCAGCTGTGTCGTAACTCTGACTCACATGGGTCTCCTGAGCTTCAGGTTGAAGGCAGTTTCCTTCCTCTATTGCAGCAAAGCTCTGGAAAGCCCAAGCCTAGGTCATCATCCTCTGTTGACCTTGCGGGGGGGGAGGGAAGGGGGAACAGGGTGGGGGGTTGACCTTATCCCCAGACGTGGCTATTGTCATGACTGTCTGGTCATGACTAGATTCCTGCTTATTGGAATGGGAAGAAATCAGAGACATCAGTGGTATTCTGCAAAGCCTCTAAGAGAGTTGTGTGCCCTTTTCCACCTACCAGGACTGGGTGTGGGCTTGGTCTCAGGGTTGTCTGCACACACAAGGTCCCTCCTTGGTCCCCTCAGTGTCCTCCAAGTTCTGTTCCTTCCTCTAGTTCTTATAACTGGAATGTGGGGGGGGGGTGTCAGGTTGGACCAACAAGACGGCTGCTGCTTCTCTGCCGCTGCATCCCACCCACAGGGGTACGGCAGTGGGCAGTCAGTATGTGTTTGCCATCCCCTTGGGAATGCACAGCAGTGGAACAGAAAATGTTCCTGGAGTAGTCACGGCACAGAAAGTTGATAATAAAGCACTAGGATAATATTCTCTGTGATCAGAACAGCTAGGTTCCATTTTTTACCTCCAAGACCCCAGAAAGCATTGGCAATTACTAAAGGAAGCTCAGGGCTTGCCTGGGGCTGGATGGAGGAAGACAGGACAAGGCTCCGGACTTCATGTGCCAAGTAGTAAAAGCCAGACCACCACGTCATATTGCCTGCGAGGAAGGAAGTATACAGTTCCAAGCACTGAAGCACCCAAGCCTGGTCCATTCCAACCCTGCCACTCTTCCTGAATGTCTTTCTCTGGCTTTTCCTTGCTTTCCTAGAAGGCCATGATGGAGCCTTCCAGCCTTTCTACCTCTTCTGCCCTCCATGAGCCATCACAGGTCCTATGTCTACCACTCACAGCCCTTCTGTCCTCCCCCACTCTTTCTCTCTCTCAAACACACACACACACACACACACACACACACACACACACACACACACACACACACACACACACATTTGGTGGTACTAAGATTGAATTCAGGACCTTGTAAGTTATTATTAAGTCTGCAAAGTCACTCCCAGGAATTCAATATTACTTTTCTTTTTTTTTTTTTTGCATCCTTCCACTTGACCACAATCCAGTCCCTTCTTGCCTTGGTGATTTTCAAGATAGGACCTCACTTTATGCTCAGGGCCAACCCAAGCTAGGGTCCTTCTATTTGTGCTGCTTTCTGAAGTCAGTCATTTTCCATAATGAATGGCAGAATCAAATTTTCTTCTGGGGATTTCTAACTCCAAAGCCCAAGCGAGGTATCTTTATTATACTGGTACAGACTGATAAACAATCTGCACCTCTTGCAAAAAGAAAATGAGTTAAGTATTACATACTCACTATATGGACAACTGGCTGGACATGGCGCTATGCCCCTCTATCTTTAGTCCTTGGGAAGCTGAGGCAGGGAATCAAGAGTTTGAGGCCAGCTTGCCAAGGGGAACTTGGCTTAAAAATAAACCACAGGGACCAGGTGCCAGTGGCTCACACCTGTAATGCTAGCTACTCAGGAGCCTGAGACCTAACAATCATGGTTCAAAGCCAGCCCGGGCAGGAAAGTCCATGATACTCCAATTAACCACCCGAAAACCAGAAGTGGCTCAAGTGGTAGAGTGCTAGCCTTGAGCTCAGGGACAGCACCCAGACCCAGAGTTCAAGCCCCATGACCAACAAAAACTAAAACAACTAAATAAGTAAATAAACCACAGGTGCTGGGAAGGTGGCTTAGTGATAGAGTGCTTGCCTAGTATACATGAAGCCCTGAGTTTGACTCCTCAGCACCACAAAAGCAGAAAAAGCCACAAGTGGTAGAGTGCTACCCTTGATTAAAAGAAGCTCAGGGACAGTGCCTAGGCCCTGAATTTAAGCCCCAGGACTGGCAAAAAAAAAAACAAACCCAAAAAACAAAAAAACCCACAAGCTGAGCACCAGTGTGTCAAGCCTGTAATCCTACCTACTCTGAAGGCTGAGATCTGAGAATCACGGTTCAAAGCCAGGCAGGGAGGAAAGTCCATTGAGACTTTTATCTCCAATTAATCTGCAAAACACCTGACACAGAGCTGTAGATCACTTGGTAGAGAGCTAGCCTTGAGAAAAAAAAAATGCTCAGGGACAGTGAGCAGGCCATCACACACACACATAATAATAAATACACAATAAATAAAAATAATAAACAACAAAAACAGAGTGTGATGGAGCATGCTTGTAAGCACGGGAAGGCTGAGGCAGGAGGTTGAGGTCAAGACCAGGCTGGGCTGTAGAATGAGACTCAGCCGCAAAAAGAAGGAAGAGGAAAGGAAGACAACAAGCGTACAAACATACTTTGTATAAAACAAATTACCCTAGATCAAGGATTGGCAAAATATGGTCTGCTGTCTAAATCTGGTCCACTTCTGTTTTTGTAAATAATGCTTAGTTAGGATCCAACCTCCCTCATCATTGTACATACTGTCTGTGGCCACTAGCTGTGGCCATTAGTTGTGTTGGAAACTGTGTCCTATTTAGACTGAAATATTTACCGTTTGATCTTTTGCAGCTGACCTCGCAATGGATGAGCCTTCATGGACAGAACTAGTATGGCGGGAGGGAGATGGATGGATGGATGGATGGAGAAATGGAAATTCACAGCTCCTAGTTAAAAGTAATATTGAGACAAGCAGCAGGGTCTTATGCCAGTAATCCTAGCTATTCAGGAAGCTGAGATCTGAGGACTGTGGTTCGAAGCCTACCCTGGTGGGAAAGGTTGTGTGACTCTTAAGTTAACTACCAAAAAAGCCAGGAGTAGGGCTGTGGCTCAAGTGGTAGAGTTCTAGCCTTGAGCAAAAAAAAAAAAAAGCAAAGAAAAAAGAAAAAGAACAATGAAAAGAAAAAGAAAAAGAAAAAAAAAGCTAACTGGCACACACACAAAGAAAAGTAATATTGAATTACTGGGAGTGGCTTTTCAGTCTTAAGAATAACAGCAAACACTTCTCTGGTGCTTCTTTTGTAGCTGGCAACGTTTTAAGTTTTACACACAACAGTCTTTGAGGAGTAAGCCCATCCCCACTTGACAGGTGAGGAGACGGGAGGGCCCTGCGTTGATGAAGACTGTAGCTTGCACAGCTGGCACGTGGCAGTGCCAGGGTTCCCTGCTGGGCAGTGCCTATCAGAGGCTGTGTGTGGAAGCCCCTGCAGCTGTATCTCTCACCCTTGAGAACTGTGTGTTCAGTGATTCACTGGACAGAACGGATGCAGCCCTGCTGTGATGACAGGCCATAATAAGACGCCACTGTTTCCCTCCCCTTAGACATTGATCTGACAGCCTCTTGCACCTGCCCTCACGGTGTGGGATGGCTGCCACTCATCTAGCAGCACACCACATTGGGAGGGTGGTGACTCTCTTTTGATGCACTGGCCTTGCGAGGAGGGAAGCTATGACAGAGTAAAGCTCTTTCCGGAACAGACAAAGCACTAAAGCCATGGTGCAGTGATCTAAAGCAGAGTCACCAGCTGAGTAAGGCAGAGAGGGGGGCTGAGGGCCTGATCACGACGCTCAGGGACTAGTCAGCCGGGCCTTGAGGACAGCTCACATATACTGAGGCTGCAGGTTCTGCTGAAAACCACTTGTGCTTAACTAGAAAGGCTAAGACATGGATAATGCACTCCCCACAACTATTCCCATCAGCACCAATCACCTGTCTTCAGCTGCCTACCTATCCTATCTTTGCTGTTTCCTCATCTTTCTGCAAAGGTGATTGGTACAAGAAAATTACGCATCCAGTGCCTGTCAAGAGGGGAAAAAATAATCATTGTGCTTATTCCGTTCGAGGTGGGCGAGAGGAAGGGAGGAAGGAGGCTGCTCTGTTGGAGGATGCTGGCCGGGACTCAGAGAGCAGATGGGATCAGACACCTACCCGCTGAGGCAAACTCACCTGGCCCTAGCACCCGCTGGTTCCTGAGGTCTGGGATCAGACTTCCCGCCCCAGCCTCTGCTGGAGATGGGTGGAGCTGGCTGCAGGGGCCGTCTCTAAAGAGCAATTGGTATCGGTGCTCTCCACCCACAAGCCCTCCTCCCCCAGCCTAGAAGGAGAAAAACAGGTTGTACCTCATTGTTTCTTGTCACCTATATCTTTTGCTTCCCCACCCCACAACCACACTGAGGAGAACAAAAGGAAGGAGAAAGAATAATTGATCAGGGCTCCCTGGAGCTGTAGGTGTCCGATTGGGAAGAATAAAAATTAAAAAAAGAGAGGATACATTCTAGCCCCAACTAAATAGAACAAAGAGGAAAAGTACTTGGGTATGAATAACAGGCTGTCCTCTGAAGACAGCTCCACTATCTGGAGACGTCCCAGAAGACAGGAGAGGGGAGGCTGTTTGTTTAGTTTCTTAATCATTCCCGGGTGTGAGCAGCCCTCAGGAGACACCCAGCTCAGTCCTTGGCTCACGAACTTGCCCTGCAGACTCCAGCACCTGCTGGCTGGCTCTGGGTGGTTCCGATGGGGAACCGTGGAGAGGCCCCTGGGTGGTCTGCATGTCCCGCTCTGGTGCTCTAGATGTTTAACCGGGCCTCTGGGAACCCAAAGACCTAGCTGGGATCTCAGGAATGAATTGGTTGTTGGGCATTGGCTCCTGGTGCCCCGGTCGACACCATCAGAGGCCACCATTCATTTAAATCAGCAAGCGATGGTGGAGAGCCTCAGGTGCCAGACCAGAGGCACCAAGGACCCAGCTAGGCCTGGCTTCCATGGATGCACAGTCCTCAAACCACTGAACATAACATCGGCCACAAGTGACGGTACTGTGAGAGAGGAGGCCCAGGTGCAGAGTTGAAGGCAGCAGGAGCTCTAAGCTATTTGGAAGGGTGGCGGCTGTGGGCAGCGTGGGGTGGAGGGCTGAGGGAGGCATTAGCTGTGTGGACAGAGAGCAGCAGCCTGCTAAAGGGTGCCTGTGAGCATGAGCGCGCTCCAGGGGCCCACATGGCAGGAGACGAGGAGCACCCCGCTCACACGGGACTCTTTCCCGGACTTCCCCAAGGGCTCAGGTCTCCAGGTATGAATGCACGGGCCCCAAGTTGGTGCTGGTTGTTGGCTAAGGCTGTCTCTCTCTCTCCTCCCTCTCCCCCCTCCTCTCTGCCTTCTTCCCCTCTTCCCCTCCCTCCCTCCCTCCACCTCCATACTCAGAGCCTGCAGCTCTCTTTTTTGGTCTGTTCCAGTGACATCATTTCTGCCCTCTCTGAGCTACACTAGGCAAAAAGACAAACCCAGCAAAGCAGATCGAAGACACAGGAAAGACCCTCTGACGGGCCTCCTTCCTGAGCAGCCCGCATTTGTCCTGTGCTGAAGGCAGGGAGCCTCTCGGAGGAGGGCAGGGGTGGGGCTGTGCCCAGTCCCCACTCTGCCTCAGCTCACTGGGTGACTCTGAGCAAGTCACTTCCCTGTCTGGGCTAGTGTTGTCTCACCTCTGGAATGAGAGGAATGCTCTAGAGAGATGGTTTCCTACAGGTAGGCTTTACAGGAGATAGGAATCCCTGAAATAATATATGAAATTGAGTGGTCTTAATTATCTGTGCATTTTCCCCAGAAGAGATCCATCTGTGTGTGTGTGTGTGTGTGTGTGTGTGTGTGTGTGTGTGTGTGTGTGTGTGTGTGTGTGTGTGTGTGTGTGTGTGTGTGTGTGCCATGCGCCAGTACTGGGGCTTGCACTCGGGGCTTGTGTGTTGTCCCTTAGTTTTTTTTGCTCAAGGCTGGTGCTTTACCATTTGAACCACATCTCCACTTCCAGCTTTATTTTTGGTCGGTCCTGGGGCCTGAACTCTGGGCCTGGGCGCTGTCCCTCAGCTCTTCAGCTCAAGCCTAGCACTCTACCACTTGAGCCACAGTGCTGCTTCCAGCTTTTTCTGCTTATGTGGTGCTGAGGAATCGAACCCAGGGCCTCATGTGTGCAAGGCAAGCGCTCTACCACTGAGCCACCTTCCCAGCCTCTCCAGCTTTTTTTTTTTTTCTGGTTAATTGGAGATAAAAGTCCTTTGGATTTGTCTGATTGGGCTGGCTTTGAACAGCAGGCAGCAATCAGCCTCCTGAGTAGCTAGGATTATAGGCATGAGCCCATGGGCCTCATTCAGTTTTTAACCAGCCAAGGCCTGCCTTTTAAAGGCTAGAACTCCCTGTCCCCAAACCTATAGCTTTCTGGTCTCATCACAAGTGCTCTTACTATGAAACTGTAAGGTGGGAAAGGCAGAGAAACAAACAGTGGGAAGGAGGCCAGAGGCAGGGTTACAGAGAGGAAGTGCTGCTATTACATTTCTGGCAACTGACTCACAGAGATCTCTAAAGAAAGAGACTCAAAACTGTAAGGTGTTAAGCTATTTGCTGAGCTCCCCTCCCCTCCTTGTGAATATATATTCACTTTTGTACTTAATTTTGCTTTCATACTTTTATGTTCTTTTTGTTAAGATGTGTCCCAGATTGCAAGTCTTTGGATTTCAGGCAACCTAGATTTGCTCCCGGGGTCCTGGACACAGCCAAAGACAAAATAACCTTCAGAAGCACTGGCCAGGCTGCTCGGACAGGCTCCATTCGCCATGCAGTTTCCTCCTTCTCTTCCTTCTCTTTCCCTCATCTCCTTCCCTTTCCTTTTTTCCTTTAATGTGGATTCTAGGAAGTAGGCCGGAAATGACCTGAGCCAGCCGACAAGCTAACTCACTGTGGGACAATGGCCCGGTATTTTCAACGTGGGAGTGACATCTGCTCTGACTCAAGCCAGATCTGCCTGGGGAAGGGAGGGCACTCCTTCGGAGCAGCCAGTGCGGTACGTTTCAGGCGGCCCAGCTGTGTTCTGCATGACCAAATCGGACACCTCTCACTTCCTTTGTGAACAGAACTTGGCGTGTGGATGACGTGTGAGGCAAGCCGGTTGTGCAAAATAACCAACTCCACCTTTGGTCTCTAACCTCAACCCCTGAGGCCTAAAAAAAGAAAACAGAAAAGAGCAACTGCGCAAAGGAGCTCCAACAAATGAGAATTTTCTAAAAAGCCAGGAATGTTGGCACTGGTCGCTCATGCCTAAGAGCCTAGCTGCTCAGGAGGTTGAGATCAGAGGATTGTGGTTTGAAGCCAGCCTAGGCAGAAAGTCTTAACCAGCAAAACGCTGGAAGTAGAGCTGTGACTCAAGAAGAAGCAGAGTACCACCCTTGAGTGAAAAAGCCGAGGTACAGTGCCCAGTCCCTGAGTTCAAATCCTAATACTGGCTCATGTGTGCATGCACACAGAAGCACATTCCTTCTCTCTCTCTCTCTCTCTCTCTCTCTCTCTCTCTCTCTCTCTCTCTCTCTCTCTCTCTCTCTCTCTCTCTCACGCACACACACACACACACACACGCACACACACATACACACACACACACACACACACACACACACAGAGCAACATATAAGGCAACACACAGAGCTACAAGTGTCCTTGCTTAACCTGCTAGAATCATCAGTGTCTCCTGGCCATGGGACCTAAACCAGTTTACTAACACTTCACAGTCCCTGCTTCTTCATCGAGGGGACAATGGCTGACATGTTTCTGGGAGGCTTAACTGGGGTGGCCCCAGATGACACAGATGAATTGTCCTCCGCAAGAGGACATGGTCACCAGCCCTGCTTGTGACGTTGACCTTTGTAAGCACTTTCTCGGTTTCGGCTGCCATCTTCCCCCATCCCACATGAAGGGCTGGGCCAGCCGTGGAAACTCTGCCTCATGCTGAACATGACCGAATTCCTAAATCCGAGGGAAGCCCCTTGTCTGTCTGCAGGGGTGAAGACAGATGGTTCAGACTCTGGAACAGTCCATTTCCTTCCTGCTCATAAGGCTAGACCAAGCAGTCCTCTGGGAATGATGCTCCTTGGATGTTCTCAGCTGAGTTAAAGTAAGCAAAAGCGGAAGTATCTGTAAGTCACAGGAGGCAGCCTTGGTTTGTGGTGGCGGCTCGGGGCCCACTCACAGGTGTGGCTTGCGGGGAGTCAGTTGAAGATCAACAGGCAGCTGGTCAAGAACTAAAAGTCAGAGATCCGGGCTAGGGATGTGGCTCAGAGGTAAAGCACCTGCCCCACATGAACAAGGCCCTGGGTTCCATCCCCAGCGCCACAAACAGAAAATGAAACCAAACAAACAGAAGTCAGAGATCCAGAGCTTGTGCTTCTGGGGATGGCAAACTTGGGCAAGTTGCTGGCTGACATGCTCAGGCCCACAGCTTCCTATCTAGTTGGGGGAGATGAGGGGACTTAAAACCCCACCTCAGAGATAGATAGATTTAGGGCTAAGTGACACTACTTAGCGCAATGGCTAGCACATAGTAGGTGCTAGCACATAGTAGGTGCTCTGTGTATCATCACTGGCTCAGTCTTTCTAGTTCCCTGGTGGCACTGTGTCCCCTCACCCTCTGGTCCTTCCTGTGAGAACTGAGCCATGATCAGAGGCCTGGCTCTCTGTCACCACCATACAGGGCAGCCTCGAAAGCCATGTATTCAGCAGCATTGTATCTCTGCTGTTCAACTGGCAGGTCAGCCCGTGGGCCTTCTGGGTTTGGTCTCAGGTCTGCACACTGGAAGCTACCTGCCTTGTCACCACCACCTGGACCTCTGAGCTGCTCCAAGACCTCCGTGCCCCTTTTCAGCTCCCCACCCATATCTCAACCAGGCACTGGAGAATCTAATTCACGCCCCGTGGCCCTGGTGTGCCCGCAGCTTCCGCCCCACCTCTGGACCCCTCCCCTCCTCCTTGCTCACAGCCCACGGCTTGCCTCTGGAGTTTGGCTTAAGCATCCCTCCCATTCGGAGCCTCTGCAGATCCCTAAGGACTCCGTCCACGTGATCGTGTCACCTGAGGCCACCGCCAATGTCACTGGAGCACACTGGGGCCAGCTGACAGCTAAGGCAAGGACAGGATGTGGGGTGAGCCAGCCCCGTCCTAACCAAGTCTTCTCACATTAACGCACACACAATTGCCGTGGAGGCAGGGACATAGGTAGCTGTTCATGTGCAGGAGACACAGTCCCAGAATGCACCTGCCAATGGTGCCCGACTCTACACTTGGCTCTGTCGTCCCTCCACACGTCTACCCTAATGTACAAAGGAGAGTCAGCGAGACTAACAGCACTGACTGATAGAGTAGAACAATTATACCCTAGAGTATGAATTATTTCTGGAATTTTTCCCTGTAATATTTCAGGATCACGGTTGATGTTGGACGGCTAAAACCATGGATAAGGGAGGCTACTGGCTCTCATCCCCATGATTACAGAAGCCAACATGGAGGCACAGAGAGGGTAAGTGACTCACCTGTGGTCACACAGCTACTAATTAGGGGGCCGGATTCTAGGGTTGCTCTGCATCAGTGTGATGCTATCCTGCTTTGTCTGCTTTGTTTGCATGCCTGCCCTTCTCTCTGCTCTGTGAGGGCCCCTAAGGTCCTCTCCGCTTGGGGAAGGAACAGCAAACCTGGCACAAGGTCAGCTCCCTAACAGAAGCCTCTGCAAGTCCCTGAATTGAGTCATTCAGCCCTGCCCACCTCCCCTCACCACAGAGAGAATCTAAGTCTCTATTTTATCAGGAGAGACAGCGGACCACAAGGTGAACCCCCTCCCCACTTCAGTGGACTTCCTCGGAATGAACAAGAGGAGCGGAGGGATGGCCGCAGCTTGCGAAGGCTTGTCCTGAGGATACTCTGGTAGAAGGAACCAGAGTTCTGTCTTCAGAGGTTTGATGCAGGACCTGAGGTTGAGTGGGGTCTCCATCAGTCCCTCTCCTTGGCCTGTCCCCCTCCCAGAGCTCCACACATCTCTCAGGTAGCTAGGAGTTCAATGGAGGCTTCTTATAGCAGGTAGCACCAGGTTAGGCTCGTGTGGTAAGCCATGGGGCGGAGCTCTGCAGTGCCTTCCCCCGCCTGCTAGAGCAGTTTCTCTTCTGATTTTTGAAGTTTCTGTGGCCAGAATACAGCCCCTACTTACACCTGGATCGCATGCCTGTGGATGAGGCAGGCTCCCCCTCGGATGATAGGGCTTGCCAGGCCTAGGGCCTGGGGCACACCAACCACACTTTCCTGATGGGCATGTCTCCAAGACCAGCAGCCAGGATAAGACAGATACAGTAACAGCCGCAGCAACAACAAAACAGCAGTGAGAGTAGCAGCTTGATAAAAACAGGTCGCATAGGCCGGAGCCAGCACAGTCTGCAAAGGATCTAACTTGGTCATCCAGGTGCATAATCAGATACCAGCATTCCATTTTACCAATGATAATACTGAAGCCCTAACGTGGACCACCTCGCTGGAAGCCCCATAGTAATGGAGCTGGACATCGTAAGTCTTCTAGATGCTGGGTTCCACTGGCCTATTGGCTGATACTGAGCTGTTTAGAGCAGCAGGTTTAGCCTATAGAAATGACTGAGTGTGTCTGAGCAAGGCTGTCAGCAACAGCCAGGGATTCTCCTGCACCAGGGCTCCAAGTAGAAAAACAAGAGGAAATAGGCCACCCCACCCAGCAGCCCCATTCCAACCCACTTTCCTCTCCTACACATTTTCCATCCGCTCTTTCATCATCTTCCAATGTCTACCAGAAAACAGGAGGCTGCTGAGTACATGCAGCCTACCTGCTTCTCTCTGTCTTCTGTTGCATGTTCTAATCAGCCCTTTGAGATTGGCACTGTTCTTCCCATTTTGCAGATGGGGAAACTGAGGCTCTGCAAAGACAAGCACCTTGTGATGACTATTTTGCTGGCAGAATGGAGGTTGAGACAAATCCAAACCTGAACCAGAGCCTGCACTTGGTCTGCCTCACCATGAAACGAGAGAAGGTTCTGAAGTTGCAGGAATGACTTCAGAACCTTGGAGAGCAAGGCGGAGCCTGGCTGGGCAGTAGAGCCTTTTCTGGGACAGCTCAGCCCAGACCTGTTTGGCTATGATCACCTGCTAGCCAGAGGTTCCCATGGGCAAAGAGCAATCCTGGGTTCCGTGACGTCCCTTGGCTTTGCCTAGAGCCACCCAGACTCCAGGCGCTGAAATAGCCACCCACTGCCTCTCGATGTAGAAACAGAGGTAGGCAGGGGCTAGTGGATTCAATAGGACTTAGGAAACTTCAAGGCCGTCCAACCAGGTGGCCCTGGAATGAGTCCCAGAGCTCCTCTCGCTGATCAGCTGAAGGGTCACATGACTAGGTAAGGCACCTTGCTAAACTTTCGTGTTCATATTTGTCAAAAAGGGATCAACCATATTTTTTACTGTTTTGGTAGAACCAGATTTGTATTATCATCTGTCCTGTTAAAGTTTGGATATTGATTAAACACCCCCAAAGGTTCATATACTGGAAGTACAAGGTTCAAAGTGACCTTTGCGGGGTGGGCCGAATGGAGGGTCCAGGGGACTCCACTGTCAGGAACGTCGCGGGAGTGGGTAGAAATTGCCCTCATTTCCACTCACTGCCTGCTTGAGTTGTATCAACTAAGAGAAAAAGATGTCCCTTCCGATGACCCCCTCAAATAGATCCCTAGGGGAGAAGCATCACTCTAAGCCCTGGAGTCTCGGATGAGGAAGATAGTAGCTCCTGTAGTTGTCCACACATGCAGAGCGGCCCCTGTACTGTGTCAGATCTGCAACGTGTCCATCTCACCCAAAACCAGAGGGCCTAAAGCCTTCTTAGCACTCCCTAACTACAGGTGAGCTGAATGGCCAGTCTTGGCCTCTGTTTCTTATGTGTGAAATTATAGCCAATTAGATGAGCTCTAAGATTCCAGGACTGCATGCCAATGCCAGCCCCTGACTTTGTAAATAAGGGGTAATACCCAGAATTGCATCATTTCACCTAAGGTCACAAATGTAACCATTGGCTGAGCCACAGACTAGTAACACTCAGGTTTTGTTTCAGCATCCCCTCCCCAGCTCTCATACAAACTGTGGGGCTGGGGGCACCCCCATTTCATACCCTTCACCTCCTGACCTCCTTCGATAAGAAACATTGCTTTTATTGAGTGCCTGTGGCTCAAACCTGTAATCCTAGTTAGTGGGGGGCGGGGTGGGGTGGTAAGGGGGGTGGGGTGAGATCTGAGAATGAGGTTCAGAGACTTATTTCCAATTAACCAGCAAAAAAAAAAAACTGGACATGGAAGTGTGGCTCAAGTGGTAGAACACCAGCCTTGAGTGAAAAAGCCAAGCAAGAATGCAAGGCCCTGAGTTTGAAGCACAGTACCAGCACAAAAAAATGAAGGGAGGGAGGGAGGAAGGAAGGAAGGAAGGAAGGAAGAGAGGGAGGGAGGGAGGGAGGGAGGGAGGAAGAGAGGGAGGGAGGGAGGGAGGAAGGAAGGAAGGAAAGAAGGAAGGAAGGAAGGAAGGAAGGAAGGAAGGAAGGAAGAGAGGGAGGGAGGGAGGGAGGGAGGAAGAGAGGGAGGGAGGGAGGGAGGAAGGAAGGAAGGAAGGAAGGAAGGAAGGAAGGAAGGAAGAGAGGGAGGGAGGGAGGAAGGAAGGAAGGAAGGAAGGAAGGAAGGAAGGAAGGAAGGAAGGAAGGAAGGAAGGAAGGAAGGAAGAAAGAAAGGAAGGGTGGTTTCTTGTGCTAAAGAAAGAAAAAAATCGAGTGAGTGATGGGGCCTGGTCATTTACATGCACCATTGAGTAAGCAAGGGCACAGAGAAAACTCTGTAAATAACAGCAATACCAACCCCATGACTTTAAAATGAACCGACGCAACCTGCAAGAAACAGGGCGAATTGGCTCTTTCAAGGCAGTGGAGAATCTGAGGGTGATGAATTGTGTGCTCTTCCGTGGCGGGCTGCTGTGACAGAGGGCTGCGAATGCCACTCCGGGGATGTGTTAATGAAGGCTCTGCGTGCACAACACGAGAGGCAATTACTCTGTTCTCCCTGGCACCGGGTCCTGCTGGCAGGAGAGCTGCCCGTGGGGCTGGAAGGAGTTCAGAAGAAAGTTCATGGAGGAAGCCAGATGGAGAGTGGAGAAGAAATAGGACTTGCTGCCTGGACCAGCCATCGCCACGCAGAGCACTCTTGTCTGTCTACGGTCTCCTTATCCTGGAGGACAGGAAGAGAGGCTAGGAGGAGGAGGCTGCAGCTGCTGGTAGAGACATCCAGGCTGCATCCGGGTCCCTTCCTGTGTGGAAGCTGTTGTCTCTGATAGCTCCAGGGGTCTGGGAAGCTTCTAGAGATGTCATCCAGCTGGGGTACCTAAAGCCCCCTCAAAACAAAAAAAAACATGGCCAGACAGGTGACTCAGGAAAGGGGGAGGTGCATCATCAGTCTGTGGCAAAGCCAGCTGGCCCCACCCAGATCAGGTCAAGTCATCTTCAAAACAATGCTGAAGCCAGGCGCTGGTGGCTGACACCTGTAATCCTAGCTGCTCAGGAGGTTGAGATCTGAGGATCGCAGTTCAAAGCCAGTTTGGGCAGGAAAGTCTGAGACTCTTATCTCCAATTAACTGCCCAAACCCATTCATTGCATCCCAAAGGCCACCTGCTACTGCCATCAACTGCCTCTCCTCTTTAGTTCTTCCAACCCCCTACCCAGGAGGTCACCAACTCCAGCAAAGCAGCATGTGCTGTGCACAGAGCTGTCTGGGACCTCAGCAGGTGAGGTCTGCAGCAAGGGGGAAGGTAAGGGACCTCCAAGGCGGTATCTCGGGGATGGGGAGTTGTCTTCAGGTGAGTTTGCCCCAATCCTAGCCTGAGAAACACTGCCCTAGGCTTCCTGTGGGGACCTCCTTTGGGCCCAGACACCTCAGGCTGCGGACGGATAGAGCCTGGTTAGTGCAGGCAGAATGTGAAGACAGCTACGAGGGACTGGAGGAACGTGCTCAGGGTGGTCCGTCTCAAGGACGCAATTCGAAACCCCTAGCACATCACATGGTATCCTGCACCGCTCAGGACCGGCCCACCTCAGGATCTACCTCCCCCCCCCCCCCCCCCCCACACACACACTGCCCTTTCTCTCCACTCAGGTGATCACACAGCACAATGCAGATGGTTTCAGACTTCAGAACCACCTGGGAAATGGCTAATGACTGGTTCTTGACCCCCATCCCTCCAGGTTCTGATTTAGTACCTGTGAGCAAGACCCTGAATTGGCCATTTTTACCAAGCTGAGAATTTCCCAGGCAAGTAGTTCCTGAACTTATTGGGAGAACCATGGTTTCACCATCAAGAGCTCAGACACTGACATTAGATCTAGGTTCAAATCCCAGCTCTTCTACTAACCAGTTGTAGCACGCCTGAGCCTCCGTTTCCCCATCTGTAAAAGGGGAGTGGGGCCGCTGCCTGGCCCCTGCTGTGAAGGTTGCATGAGACCAGTCATGCACTGCTCCAGCAGGCTGTGGGGCAGGCCCTGAGCGCTCACCAGCATTGGCTCTTATTGCTGGTTGCATCCCTGCGGTGGCACAAACGTAGGTGCTGGGGGAGGGGCAATGACGTATGTGGCTCTGACTCACACCTGTCCTACTTTTATTTATTTTTTAATAGAAAGCACTAGAAATGGAACCTAGGGTTTCACACATGCTAGGAAAACACTACACTGAGCTATATCCTCCCACTCCTTAAATTTCATTTTTCTTTTTGGTTACTTGTGGGTCTTGACCTCAGGGCCTGGGCGCTGTCCCTGAGCTCTTCAGCTCAAGGCCAGCACTCTACCACTTTAAGCCACAGCTCCACTTCTGGTTTCCTGGTGGTTAATTGAAGATAAGAGTCTCATGGACTTTCTTGCCTGGACTGGCTTTGAACCATGATCCTCAGATCTCAGCCTCCTGAGTAGCTAAGATTACAGACATGAACCAGCTTAAATTTTATTTTTAATTTTTATTTGAGACTAGGTCTTGCTACCTTACCCAGGCTAGCCTGGAACTCATGATCTTCCCAGCCTGCCTCAGTGTCCACCCACAGTCACTAGGATTACAGGTGGGTGCCACCACACCTGCCTACGGTTGTATTCTTTAAGGAAAATGATGTAGGGCCTTTGGGGCTAATGTGCCCCCTTTGGAAAGCACAGCCTCTTTTCTGACCTTGGGGTGCTATTTTCTCACCCCAAGGATGAATTAAGATTCTATCACTGACTGTGTTCTTGCAGAGCAGCGAAATGGAAGACTTTCCCAGAACTTTGCATCCAGCCAGAACTCTGCTGGGAAAGTCTCTTGACAGCTTAGTGTTTTGTTTGCCTTGGAAAAGAAATTAAAGCCAGGTGCTGGTGGCTCACACCTGTAATCCTAGCTACTCAGGAGGCTGAGATCTGAGAGTCGCAGTTCAAAGCCAGCCCAGGCAGGAAAGTCTGTGACACTCTTTTTTTTTTTTGGGGGGGGGGGTCTGGGCGTGGGGCCTGAACTCTGGGCCTGGGCGCTGTCCCTCAGCTCTTCAGCTCAAGGCTAGCGCTCTACCACTTGAGTCACAGTGCCACTTGCAGCTTTTTTCTTTTTGCTTATGTGGTGCTGAGGAATCGAACTCAGGGCCTCAGGCATGCAAGGCAAGCGCTCTACCATTGAGCCAACTTCCCAGCCCGTCTGTGACACTCTTATCTACAATAAACCACCAGAAAATCTGAAATCCAGAAGTGGAGCTGTGGCTCCGGAGCACTCACCTTGAGTGGAAAAGTTTAGGGACAGCACCTGGGCCCTGAGCTCAAGACCCACATCACCACCACCACTCCCAGGCCCCCAAAAAAGAAAAGAAAAAAGAAGAAAATAGAAGTCCACTGTAGTCAACCTCTCGACCTTGGCTCCTGTGTGGTAGGAGGAGCAGCACAGAGCCAGACAAATGACAGCAACCCAGGAGATGAGGTCTCTCTGCAGCACTCTGCTGGCAGCTGAGCCCTCCAGGGCTGAATGTCTAAGGTGATCACCAGGACCAGGACTGCACCCTCCGGCCATGCTGGGCTCCTTCACTGGGCTCTTCTTTCTCTCCCACTTCTACTTTGAGGATCATCACGAGTCAGGGTCTACTCTACAGGCAGTAGTTTATGGGCCATACCTTTGGTCACATTGGTCTTCTCCAGGAGCCGGGCTGAGAGGCTGATGCAGGGGTTTGAAGAACACCAGAAATTCCAATAATTCCAAAAATCAGGGTAGCAGGGCTTGGAGGCATGGCTCAGTTGGTAGAGTGCTAGCCAATGAGTGAAAATGGCAAGTACCTAAAAATGTTTCTTAAAAAAAAAAAAAAAGAATCAGAATGGCAGAGAAGACTACTGGACAGGAGAGAAGCTAAAGCAACTCAGGAAGAGAGATGAGGTTCAAAGAGAGCTCAGAGTTACCAACTGGCAGCCTGCCCATGCTAATCGATTCAAAGCTTCCTCTAGGTGAGCTATATCCTTATAGAAAGTGATGACCTTGGGCTTAAAAATCACCTGTCCCTTAGGATTCGAGGCCCTCCCACAGGCTTTGAATCCCGTTCAACTCCATTTATCCTCAGAAGAGGCAACACAGTACTTGTGTTTGATCTATGCCAACAAACAATAAGCTCTTCATATGTTGCTAGCTAATAAGAGAAGTAAGTAGCTCATAGTGCGCATAACTGTCATTAATACTTCAGTACTACTGAAATTCCAGACCTTGGCAAAGAAATCTTTAAAAATTAAGTAGAAGAGAGCATTGGGTTTCTGCTGAAAAGACACAGAGGGAAAAGACTCAGCACTATTTGTTACAGTAGAGCCTGCTAGAGTATGTATTCTGCAGCAAGTAAGAAAAAGTCTCTGTGCCTCAATTTCCCCATTGGTACAGTGATTCTGATGATGCTGGTTCTCCTGTTTTGCTACAACTCCTACGATTTTTATTTTTTAAGATAAAATGAAGCCAGGCACTGATGACCCCATGCCTGTGAATCCTAGCTACTCCGGAGGCTGAGATCTGAGGATCACAGGTCAAAGCCAGCCCAGGTAGACAAGTGTATGAAACTCTTACCTTCAGTTAACCAGCAGAAAGTTGGACCCAGAGGAGTGGCTGAAGGGGTAGAGCACCAAAATGTGAACAAAAAAGCTGAGTGAGAACATAAGACCCTGAGTTCCAGGTCTAGTACTGGCATCAAAACCAAAGAGATCAAATGAGGTGTTAGCTTTCCCAGGGTTTTAGTACCATATTGACCCTTAACTGAAAATGATTCCCCCAAACCCCCATGGATATGGACATCCAGGTCTACCACTACTCCATAGCTGTAGACACAGAGATACTATGTGTGCAGACCAAGTGATACTGCCTCCACACGAGGCCCTGCCTGGATTCTAGGCCTTGAGTCCTGGCCAGTGGCTGAAGTCACATTCTGCAAAGCTTCGAGAGAAACCACCTATGGAGATAACTTATGGGCTGTGTGGTGGGTGGTTTTAACCGTCTCTGAGCCTCAGTGTCCTCCTCTGTAACATGGGGGTCCTAACCGATGAGGACCCACGGTGAACCTGCAGGGTATAGGTTTAGCTCAGAGCTGACTTAAGGAAAAGGAAAAATGCTAATGCTGCTTGTCACCGGATCTGCCTCCTTCCTCTTGGGGCTGCACTTTACCATTGCATCATTTTAACACTTCTGTAAGGGGAGTAAATGGAGGCCACTCTTAGAAAAACACTCACCAAGTGACAGTCTTTCCCGTGGCAGGGAGCAGACCACAAAGCCCAGGAGAAGCAGAGATGTCAGGCTGTTCCAGGCTGACGTTCGCTGCGGACGAAGGTGTTTCTACTTGGAAGAAAGATTGCGTGTGTCCCTGTTTGCTCTGGCCCCCTCTGCGTCTCAGGGAAATGGCATGGAGCCATTCCCCAGAGAATCTAAGGGCTGTGTCATCACAGCCAGTCCTCGGGGCTGACTCACATCCAGGGGGCAGGAGCTGTCCCCAGAGACAGCTGCCCTTTCAAAGAAAACCCCCTGTGGGTGTAGAGAGCCGCTCAAGTCGTGTGAACAGAAAACAGAAACTCACTTGACTTTTGCCTAGAAACTCCCTGCTCCCTGTATGATTAGTTATTGAATTCTTCTCTGGGCTGCAGGCTCCTAGAGGGGGCATCTTGTTTGCCCCCGTACCCATCCATGCCCAGAATAGACTGCTCAAAGATGTAAAGATAAGCCAGGCACTGGTGGCTCATGCCTGTAATCCAAGCTCCTTAGGAGGCTGAGATCTGAGGATCTGAGGATTGGGGTCCGAAGCCAACCCAGGCAGGCAAGTCTATGGGAGACTGGTATCTCCAATTAACCACCATAGAGCTGGAAATGGAGATGTGGCTCAAGTGGCAGAGCACCAGCCTTAAGTTCAAGTTTCAGTATCAATACCGCCCCTCCTCCCTCAAAATCTTTATTTAAATATTAAATTGAAGGTCTAATGTCAAGTGCTCTAGGAGGACCTGTAACAGCGAGCCTCACACACCTGCAGCTGTAGGCAATGTAATCAGCCAGTGTGGCTTCCCGGTTCTGAATCCAAGGCTGGTAAGGCCACACCTCCCAAAGACCATTCCCAGCCAATGACAGAGCTCTGTCTGTTTCTAGGGCAGATCTTTCCTGGGAGAAGGCGGACTCCTCTGGCAGCCTTGCAAAGATTCCTTAAATTGCACAACAGTGTAGGATGCTTTCTGCTACCCTCCTGTCTGTCTGCTCTTCAGAATCAGACTTGTGTCGAAAGCTGGTGGTTCTCCTGACTTTCTCGTTTCCTCTCTCTTTTATTCCTCTCATAAGCATTTCTCCAAATAAAACAGAAAGCTCAAAGCTGGCACTCTACCACTTGAGCCACAGCCCCACTTTTAGCTTTTTGCTGGTTAACTGGAGGTAAGAGTCTCACGGCCTGTCCTACCTGGGCTGGCTTCAGACCTTGATCCTCAGGTCTCAGCCTTCTATGTAGCTAGGTTTACAGGGATCAGCCACCAGCTTGGGATCACCAGCAAGTTCTCTGAAGGCAATGCCTGCGATAATAACTGCTAATTCATTGCAACCACAGCACCAAGCACATAGTGGCCTCTCTGTGGATACTTGCTGAATAAAAGACCAGGCCTGGGGCCTGGCTCAAATGGTAGAGTGCTTGCCTAGCCTAGCATATTTTGAGGCCATGGGTTCAATCCCAAGTACTACAAAAAGAAGCAAATGACCAGACTTCCTCTCCCTCTGCCATAGCCACCCTACTTCACTGTTACAGAAATACAGCTCCTTCATCTCTGTCCCTGGGCCACATGCTTCCCAAGGTGGGAGTCTGAGGAGACTCAGAGACGTGGTTTACACCCTTGGGTCTGGTGGCTGTCCTCATTCTCTGAGGTGAAGCAATCGGCTCGCATGCCCCTGAGTGTCCCATACCTGCCTAGTCCCCCACCCCTTCACTCAGGACCCAGCTTCTGGAAACAGTCTAAGCTGAGGAGCCGCTAGGGGCTGGGTGCTAGGGAGGAAATCACCCCAGACCTCCCATCCTCCAGGATTCCCCCTCTTCCTCCACCCACACCTTCCAAAGCCAACTCACCCAAACATCTCCAGGGAGCTGGTTATCAGTGGAGATGCCTGGCTTAAAAGTCCACCCCATTCATGGAGGAGATAAGAGATCTTCCAAGATGGTAGAAGGGTTAGGACATCAGCTCTGGTTGTGGGAGGGCGGCTACCTGTCCCCTCTCCTTCCACTGGCAACCCAGAGCCCTGCCTTTAAGCCCTTAGGGCTGGTGCTACCTCTAACTCCAGGGCCACGGCCGCTGGCCCATGTCTGAAACACATGTCAGAGAAAGAACACAAATGGCTCCCAGCCATGCAAGTGTAGTCTTCATTTACTGCAAAGAGAAACCTAGATGTACTCTGGCTGAGCACTTCACCTGTGTTAACTCCTTCTTCTTCACAGTACCATAAGATCTTGTTGTCACCTTCACTTTTACAAATGAGGACACGGAGGCCCACCGAGGTTCAGTAAGTAGCCCAAGATCACATACTTAAGCACATGGTGTTCAGAACCTCTGGGCCCAGGACAGCAAGTTGGAAGCTGGGAGTGTATAATGGCACTAAGGAGTTGTGTGAAGGGAAGAGAAGAGGAGGCTTGCATGTGTGTAGATGTACAGTGCATGAGGTAATGAGGAGATCTGGGTGTAAGAAACGTGACCACAATCACAGTCCCAGTGGTATTTGCCAAGCATTTGCCAGGCCTGGAACTATATCTGGAAATTCTGTCTTACTAGCACCATGATGAGGTTGCTACTAATGATGCCGTCACCGGGGAATGATCATCAATGAACATCATTCATTCATTTATACATGCATGACCGACAAAAAAATAAAATAAAATGTACTCTTTACCTGACTTATATAACTGTAACCCCTCTGGACATCACCTTTATAATAACAACAAAAATATTTTAAGCTGGACATTGGTGGCTCACACCTGTAATCCTAGCTACTCAGGAGGCTGAGATCTGAGGATCGTGGTTCAAAGCCAGCCCAGACTGGAAAGTCCATGAGACTCTTATCTCCAATAAACCACCAGAAAACCAGAAGTGGCACTGTGGCTCAAGTGGTAGAGCATTGCCTTGAGCTGCCCAGGCCCAGAATTCAAGCCCCACAACTGACTCCCCCACCCCCTCTTTCTCTCTCTCTCTCTCCCTCCTTCCCTCCCTCCCTCCCTTCCCCCCCCCGTGTGTGTGTGTGTGTGTGTGTGTGTGTGTGTGTGTGTGTGTGAGAAAAGAAGACCTTCTGCTGGCCACTGGGGACTGGGGAGTGTGGGGGGTGGCTGCTCAAGCACCACTGTCAGCACCTATCCAGCTTGCTACCTACCCAGCCAGGCTGGCCAAGCAAGGCTATGGGTGCACAGGACATGATTGGAGGCCAGAAGCCCACGGTGGCGCAGCTCCAGTGCAGCATGTGTTCAGGCCTCCAACCCCTCTGTCCCTCCCAGGGCTCAGCATCCCAGCATCCTTCCAGGAGCTTCCTCCTTCCCCCCTGAACAACCTGGCCTTGGACGTCGAGCACCCTGCAGTGTGATCTCCATTTGGTTTTGTCCCATGACCGCTATGCCATGGAATGCCACCCTCTGCTCCGTCTCTACCCCTGGCACCACCTCAAGGGCATTTCCCCAGTGATCATCCTCTTGCTGGGAGCAGAGTCCTTCCCACACTGGTTGGGGCCTGAGCCAGCCCTCCTCCCTCCCCTCTCTCCCTGTCCCCCCTCTCCCCTCGGTCCTGTCCACTCTCCAGAAGGTTCTGTCACCCGGGCCCCACAGTTGATTAATAGCCTGGCTTTCACTGATAATTCCACCCCAGCCAGCAGACCAAAGCTTTGAGTAAATATAGTGATTTTCCTTAAATAAACATCCTCCCCACAAAGTAAAGTGGGTGACCCCTCCCCTCCAGGACAGTTAACCAGACAGCTCTACCTCTGTGAACAGCCTGGAAATAAGAACTACCCCCCCCCAACCACCCCTCCACCCCCACCCCACACCTACACCCTGGGCCCAACCCTTATTCTATGTAAACTACAGCTGCTACCTGCTTTCAGCCTACAGAAGCTTTACCTCTAACCCCACACCCCTACTGGCCACCTGGAATATCTGGTCTTTCTTTAAATGGCTTCAGTCAGTGAAGGTGACAGCACACCATCAGACCTGCTATTCCCGGCTGAGTCCCTGGCTCTCTTAGAGTTGGGAACTTAAACATTCTGTCTGCTCTCTCATCTCCAAGCCCATGTTGTCTCCATCACTTGCTCACATCCACTTTCATTCCTCCCCCCTCGTAGCCTCAGTTTACCCATCCTCTTAAGAGTATTTTAGACTCTGCCAGGAAAGCCACACAGACATCCCGGTACAAAGAACAAAGAAAAGGTTTATTGCCAGAAAAGGGGGCTGGCAAGACCCCTTCTCAAAAGGGAGAAGTGAGAAGAAGCGCCGGCTATTGTCTGGGGTGACCTATGTAACTTCGGAGGTCTAGGCGGGGCTAGAAGGGGCTAGGAGACCCAGCTGCTTCATCATGGTGGATTAGGATTTATGGCTGCTACCCAAGGAGTAGATAAGGGACCCTGCAGCTGCCCAGACCTGAAGGTCACTCTAAGGGGCTCTTGTTGCCTTCTATGGTGGTAGCTGCCCCAGAGAAGTGCCATCCCAAGGTAAAGGGGGCTGGAGGCTGATTATTTACTGCCTTTACTACAGGGGTCTAGTGTTGCCTAGGAAGGGAGCATACTAGTGGAGAGGGGAAGGAGCGTGCTAAGCTATGGGAAGGGAGCTCATTAGGCTGACACACACCTTCTCTATTCTCCACCACCATCAGAAGTTGTGGCCATAAGGACCTGCGTGCACATAGGACCGAATGCCGTGGTACCAGAACTCACAGGGAACAGGGTCCTCTGCCCCAGCTTGCAGGACTCAGTTGTTGAGAGTCACGACACTTGAGGACAGCGTGGTCTTGGCCTGCATTCTTCAGAGAGATATCCTTGACTGGCACCTATACCATCTGGTGCCATACTGGCGATCCTGGCTGATGCTGAGGTCACCTATAAGGCAGGGCAGGCTGAACACTTGAAAGTCTCACTGGGTGGTTGTTTGCTCCATGATCAAAGGTAATTTAGGGAATTGGCAGAGGAGATAAACAGAAGTAGTAGGATGAACAAACCAGGGTGGGAGAGGGCTTCCCCGGCATCATCTGTTCCTCCAGAGACCAGAAGTCTTCTCCAAGACTCCAACCTACAACCAGCAGCGTCTCCAGCCCACCTCGGAGCAGGGTGCCTGGGTCACCAAGGCTGAGAAAGCCCCTGTGTTCACAAGAAGGGGAGAAGCACTTCCTGTGAACCCGGGGCTGATGAGCAGCCTCAGTCTTGGAGCAGCCCAGGGCCTTGGGGCACTTCACAAGCTTAAGTACCAGGAGTGATGGAGTGGGATTTCTGCAGCCTGAGAACTGTGGCACAGAATCAAGCAGGAATTTTTTTTTTAATGATTTCTCAATGCCAGAGTGAACATCTGTAACCTTGGCACTTGGGAGGCAAAGGCAGAAGAGTTTTGAGTTCAAGTTGAGTTTGCCTACATAGTGAAACCCTGTTTCAAAAACAAGACAGAAAACCAAAACCACAGACACACACAGACACACACAGACACACACAGACACACAGACACACAGACACACAGACACACAGACACAGACACACACACACACACACACACACACACACACACACACACACACACACACACACACACACACACACACACACAAAACCCAATGACTTCTATACCCCAGAAGATTGAGAACACTATAGTAAGATACAAGAACATATCTCATTAATTTCCCCTCTTCATGCTGGGTCTTTGCACATGCTATGACATTTGTCTTGAAAGTTCTTCCTGTCCTTTAAAAGCAGGTTTATGTGTTGCCCCCCCCCTCTCTCACCTCACCCCTCTTTGGTTGACCATGGGGCTTGAACTCAGGGCCTGGGTGCTGTCCCTGAGCTTTTCTTTTTAAGGCTAACATTCTACCATTTTGAGCTACAGCCTCACTTCCAGTTTTCAGGTTTGGTGGCTCATGCCTATAATCCTAGATACTCAGGAGGCTGAGATCTGAGGATCTCGGTTCAAAGCCAGCCTGGTCAGGAAAGTCCGTGAGACTCTTATCTCCAATAAACCATTCAGAAAACTGAAAGTGGCGCTGTGGCTCAGGTAGTAGAGCACTAGCCTTGAGCTGAAGAGCTCAGGGACAGTGCCCAGGCCCAGAGTTCAAGCCCCACAACCGACAAAAAAAAAAAAAAAAAAAAAAAATCTCATGGACTTTCCTGCCCAGGCTGGCTTTGAACCATGAGCCTCAGCTCTGTCTGCTGAGTAGCTAGGGTTGCAGGCATGAGCCACTTGTACCCAGCAAATGTTGTCTTTTCTTTAGGCAACCTTTCCACAGAGGCTTATAAATGTGTTCTGTGTACACTGTGTACTTCTCTACGGCTATGTGTTTATCTTTTTTCTTTGAATTGAGATGTAACTCATATAACCTAATGTTCACCACTTGGCTCAGTGTTTTGCATGGTAAAAATTGTGCCACCACCACTAATCCCAGAGCATTGTTTTATCATCCCTAAGTCAACCTCAAACCATTTGCAGTCACTCCTTCTAATCCTTTGCAGTTACTCCATAGCCACTGGCTACCATTTATCTATTTCCTCTGAAGATTTGCCCATTCTAGACACTTTATGCCAGTAGAACATACAACATATGGTCTTTTGGATCTGGATTCTTATACATTGTGTGTTTTTTAAGATTCATGTGAGTTGTAATATTTATCAGTAATACCTCTTTCAATATTTTTAGAGGGTAATAATATCTTTTATTTTTTGACCAAGCCATTAAAAAATAATCATTACACTATTCAAAAGCAATGAGCTCCTGCTGAGATGTAGTTCAGTGGTAGAGTGTTTGCCTAGCATGCGCAAAGCTCTGGGTTCCATTTCTAGCATGTGAAGGAGGGAAGAAAGGGGAGAAGGAGGGAAAGAAAAGGAAGGAGAAAAAGAAGGGAAGAAGGGAAGGAAAGAGGAAAGGAAGAAAGGCAGGTTGGAAGGAAGGAAGAAGGAAGATTGGTTAGATTGCTTGCTTTTGCAAAGCTCTGGGGGCAGAGCTGGGAGTGGGAAAGGATCATTCCAGACTTGTGTCGGGTTGGGGACAAGGCAGGGAAGGATCTAAGTCATAGTCTTGAGAGGGTCATGGTCTAGAACAGGTTCATGTCAAAAACCTTTTCAAGGTTCTTGTCCACTTTGTTATTTAAAGCAAAAGATTTATGTCTTCTGGGTTATCTTTGGCCTCTAGCGCCAGGAGTGCCACCGAACAGCCAACAGGGCACAGACAGTCCCCACGACGGGTTACTAGTGCTGAGCTTGAGAAAACACGGTCTCAGTGGCTTACTCAGCCCACTGGCTGTGGCCTATCTCTGCTGGAGAGTGCTCTAATGGACAGCATTAATGGACAGCCAGGGGGAGGAAGTGTTAGGAAGGAGAACCGGTCCTGGCTTGCTTTTTGAATAGAGAGATGGAGCATAGGGAGAGTGTTTGACAAACTGAGGTACCTAAGTGCTGGTTACATGACACACCCATGAAATGGTCACGTGAGTGACCTTGCCAGTGACCTTTCCTGTACTTATTTCCAATTGTGGGGCCGGAAGGAGTGTGAGATTTGTGACTCTCAGGACCTCTTGCACCTCCTGTGTCCTTTAACAACAACCTGAAGCACACAGCTCCATTGTGTGTCCCAGTGATAAACCTCACAGTTAACGACCCAGCTGTCACCAGAGACAGGATGTCTGGGTAGGATTCGGGAGAGAATTTAAAGTGCCTGGTGCTCAGAGAGTCAAAGTATGCATGCTTTCTTCCCATGTGTGAAGTTAGATCTAAATTATAAATATATATGTGAATATATACAGGGTCATGCGCATATAGACACAGACATAGTAACAAAAGTATGCTCTACGCAGAGGAAGATTCCATAGTGTTACTCCTTTGAACAACTTGTAATTTAACAAGATAAATGTCAGGAAGCAGGAGCATGTGCTGTCAGGGGTGGGGCGAAGGGAAGGGAGGGTGGTAGACACTTGGAAAGAGGAAGGGCGGGTAAATGCAGTCATAATCCTCAATGGATGTATGTGAAAATGGAAGTAGGAAAATTGAGGGGATGGGTGGGGTTGGGGGAGATGGAGGGAAATGATGCTGACATTGATCAACATGCCTGGTGCTCACAGACTGGCAGTGCTGAATGGAAATCCCTTCGTACAACCACGGAAGGATAATAAACAAACAAATTACAAGTAAGAAAGTGCCCTGTGTGTTATGCCTCAGAGTAACCTGTAGGAAGAATGACGGATGTTTTCTTCTGCCTTGTCTCAGCGTGTAAGTCGAAGGACCCCTTGCTATTGAACCCCAAAAGACATTTTATTTATTATTATTATTATTATCGTCGATCGTGGGGCCTGAACTCTGGGCCTGGGCGCTGTCCCTCAGCTCTTCAGTTCAAGCACCACTTCCAGCTTTTTCTGCTTATGTGGTGCTGAGGAATTGAACCCAGGACCCCATGCATGCAAGGCAACCACTCTACCACTGAGCCACCTTCCCAGCCCCCAAAAGACATTTTAATAGCCAGCTTTCTTTGCTGTTAGAGGAGCCTCCTGAGGTAAGGAAGAATATACAGGAGTCCTCCATCCAGCCTCAGAAGTTTGACAGGCAGGGTGGCCCCTCCCCTAACCTGGCTATTCCCGCCTCCCGCCAGGACAGTGGCTTCTACCATGGCATGAGTGACTTGCCCACACAGGCCTGTAGCCCTCAGGGCTTGTCCTGAGCTTCATTTCATCCACCGTTGGGCACTGGGATATCAAAATGATCACAGAAAGAAGGCTTTGACTTAGCAGCGAGACAGATTCTCCACAGAGACTCTGATCAAGAACAAGATGGAAGCAATATTCACTGCCTTTGACTGCTGATTGCCCAGCCAGTGCTTCAGTTTCTTCCTCAAAAACAAGCTAATTCACCAGGAGCAGTGTCATCCTTCTGTAGGAGGCTGTAGCAGGAGGATCTTCAGCTTGAGGCCAGTCTGGACTACATAGCAAAACGGTCTCCAAAAAGTAAAGCCAGCCAGCTATCAGTGGCTCAGGTCTGTAATCCTAGCAACTCAGGAGGCTGAGAGCTGAGGACTGCAGTTTGAAGCCAGCCCAGCAGGAAAGTCTGTAAAACTCTTATCTCCAATAAACTACTCAGAAAAGGCTGGAAGTGGCGCTGTGGCTCAAGTGGTAGAACAGTAGCCTCGAGCTCTGGGCCAAAGTCTAGGCCCAGATTGCAAGAGCAAGGATTGGCAAAAAAAGAAAAGAAAAGAAAAAAAAAAATCAACTCAAGTCCAGCCTTATTTTAGGCCTTCACCTTGCCCATAGGAAAAGAAAATGTAAATAGTCGAAAAGGCTTGCAACAATGCGGCTCGCTCCCTGTGGTTGGTACTAGTTTATTTTTTTATTTATTCAGGTTTTTGAAAGTGTCTTCCTATGAGACAGGCGGAGCAGTATGAGTTGTGAGTTCACGCTGCCCTGAACTCATGATCCTCTTGCTCCAACCTCCCTGGTGCTGGGATTACAGGTGTGAGACACCATACCTGACTCCTTTAAACGGTTTCTAGTAAGCAAGTTTTTGGAAGAGACACGTGGCAGAGGAGCTCAGGTGTTGTTTATTTCTGCACCCTGACTCCACAGCCCTCCAGCTCTTCCTAGGGGCAGGTCTGGGAGCTCTCAGAGGTGAGTGTTTTCATTTGCAGAGCGCACCCCAGGCTAGCCCAGGTCCTGCAGTTGGTCAGAGTACAGGCTTGCCTACAGACTCCGGGGGACCCTTGGAAACCAGCAGTGAACCCCAGGAAGAGAGGCCTGGGTTAGCACTGTGGCTGATTGTTGCTCCAGGGCCCTTCACTTTGTCTCCACAGACCTTTGGTTTTCCCTTGGTCTTCTCTTCTGACTTACCTCTGCAGGCCAACCTGGGCCCGTGCGCTCTCCTTCCATGACTGTCTCTCCTGAATTTGGCTTTCCCGGAATCCTGCCTGTCTGTCTCAAAGAGCTCAGTAGGCTCACCCTGCACTCACCCTGTGACCCAGCTTCCAAAGGATAAGGTCCCTCAGGCCCTGGGACTCTCACCTCCCAAACCACTTTCCCCAGAAGCAAGCAGCCATGCCAGGCCTCTGTCAGTAGATCTCTTGGGTACCACCAGTCTGGTTGGATTTTTTTCAGTCTCTGTGAGTTTGGCAGAGTTTTCTGCCTTCTCTTCTAAGCTATGGAGATACCACTAGTGTCTTTCTTTAAGATCTATTTAATAGCACTTGGCACACAAGCAAGTACTCAGTAAATGTTGTTATGATTTTTATGGACCACTGGAAAGCTAGTTGGAGTGTATTGAGGGGAAATTTATTTCTTCAGTTTCCCTCAACGGAACTGAAAAAGGAGAAAGCCATTTGGCCACATTTTGCCCAGTAACCGGGCAACAGTGATAGGAAGGCAGCCTTGTCTGTATGCGGGGCTGTTTGTGTTTTAAGAAGTGTGGCTAGACTAGATGCTAATGGCTCATGCCTGTAATCTTAGCTATTTCAGGAGCTATGAGAATCAAGGTTGGAAGCCAGTCTAGGCAGTAAAGTACCTGAGATTCTCCAATTTGCCAGCAAAGAGTTGCAAGTGGAGTTGTGGCTCGAGTGGTAGAGTGTTAACCTTGAGCAAAAAGAAACCCTAAGGCATAGCCCCCAGGCCCTGAGTTCAAGCCTCAGTATCAGCATGTGCAAAAGAATAAAAACAAAAAAAGAAAAGGAAATGTGTAGGATGTAGAGTTCCAGCCTAGTAAATCCCGAGGCTGCTTCTGTCAGTCACTCATCCTTGGGGCCTCCTCAGCCAATCCCACACAGCGGGAGGCGGGCGCAGGTGGGGGTGGGAACCCCCTCTCCTGCCCTCTGAGGGTCACAGCTCCCGGGTCGACTACTCCCCTAGGTTCAGTGTACATCCCAGCCGCAGCCCTTTGTTACAGCCTCATCCTGAGCCCTGTCACCTGTCTCTGACAGGAAGCCCCCCCTTTCCTCCCGGCCTCCTCTGGCCTCTTTGGGGCCTCACTTCCTCTGTGCCTCACACAAAGGCTCCAGAAGCTTTCTTCTTCCTCTCACAAAGGAGCCACATGGCTCTATTATTCTACTCTTCCCCAGCTTTATGACAACAATGGTGAGCATGTCAGGGGCTCTAAGGCGTGGGCCTTGGTATGAAGACACATCTGCGCTGAATGCCGGCTCTCCGGGAGGCCCAGGATGCAAAGTGTCACCAGCAATTTTATCTCAGAGAAACGGGGCGAATGCAAACCCAGGGGGCATGGCGGCTACCAGGCAGCTGGCACCCACTTGCCTTTCCCTCACATGGAGACCGACTGGCAGGTACCGAAGAGTTTATTAAACTCTCCCAGAGAAGGGTGCTACCCAGGACAAGCCAGGAAAAAACAGGATAATTTGTGTCTTGGGAACAAGAGCTCCAGCCTGCAGCGCATGAGCGAGAGACCCAGCGCCGTCCAACTGGAGGGATTGGCGGTACACATGTGCTCAGAGGGCTGGTTCCGGACACTGAACCTCAGATGACTGCAGGCACACCCACACACGGGTGACCTCACCTGCCCACTTATATAACCTCTGTCCACGTGCCCTGTAGTTACCACCACTGGCAGACTCACCTAGACAACAAGATTTCCCAGGAACAGCCCCTGCAGCTGGTAGGAACATTTGAAAGGAAAACAATGAAAGAACTCCCATAGGCTTCAGAAATCCCCCTCTCACACCTCCACCCTCTCTCTCTCTCTCTCTCTCTCATACACACACACAGACATGTGCACAAGGCGCATGCCTGGGGGTCTGTAGACACAAAGACAGGCTTGACTGACCCTGTCCTTTGCTGCCTGGGGCTGTCTTCAAACCATCCCCCTCATATCTCAGCTTCCTGAGTAGCTAGGATTACAGATATGAGCCGCCACTGCCCTGCCACCAGATACTCCTTTAGACGTCCTTCGTCAGGTTATGGCAGGCAAGGAAAGCCTGCTTCATCATTCCTATCCTGCAGAAAAGAGACTTAAACAAATCTTGTGCTTTCCCAGGTCAAGGATGCAAGGGGTTGCATCGGTGTGGGTCCTCCAGCAAGCCATTCTTACATCAACAGAAAAGAGTTATTCACCAGAAACCTCTCCCACTCTTTGAAAGGTGTTGAAGGGCTGCCAGGGCATAAAGAAAGAGAAATAGATTTCCGTATTACGGCTACAGTTTTTCCAGGATTGGAAATTCCCAAGCTGCCAAGAAGAGAGCCACGTGCGCTAGTGACACCTTCAGATCCAGCCGTGCTGTTGGAAAAATCAAGGTTGCGATGGGCAAAGGTCACCGAGACACATTCCACCCACGCCCACTGCCCTGATTATTTTTAACTTCCAGGCTCTTATCAGTTTGTTGCTTCCTGGTCTCTACGTGGCTATCATCAACAGAGGCTCTGTCACCCAGGGGTGGGGTCAGTCACACTTGGGCTGTAAGAAATGTGGTGCCCCTGGTCCTGAACTGGGCATCTGCAGTAATTGTCAAGAGGACTCTGTGGCGATCTATGAACACCAACGGAATGCCATGGACTCTTGAACGGTGGAGGTAGTCTCATAGGTTATGGGTTTAATTATCCATATGCTGATATCGTAACCATGGCTCCCCCAAACACAGACTTATGTGAAAAGAGGGTCATGACAGACATGAGTCATTGAGACATGTAGAGTGGGTCCCTAATCCAATGTGCTGGGGTGCAGATGAAGAAATGTGGCCAGGTGCTGGTGGCTCACGCCTGTAATCCTAGCCACCCAGGAGGCTGAGATCTGAGGATCGAAGTTCAAGGCAGCCCAAGCAGGAAAGTTCATGACACTCTTATCTCCAATTAGCCACCAGAAAAGCTGGAAGTAGAGCTGTGACTCACAGTAGAGCACAAGCCTTGAGGAAAAAAAAAAATCTCAGGAATAGTACCCAGGCCCTGAGTTCAAGTCCCTGGACTGGCACAAAGAGAGAGGGAGAGAGGGGGTGGATGATGAACGCACATACACACATACACACACAGTGTATGTGTATAAACACTGTATGAAGATGAAAGCAGAAAGAATAAAGTGATAAGACATACCTTATTAGCAGCTTTTTTTCTTTTTAGCAGAAGCCAAACATTTCAAAGGATTGCTAGCACACACCAGAAGGTAGAAAAGAAGTATAGAACTGAACAGAGCAGCAGAGAACCACGCCCCTCCTGGCCTCTGACAGAACCAACCCTGCCACCCCCGGGACTGCAGGCTTCAGCCTCCAGCACGGACAATGTATTTCTGTTATTTAAGCCCCTCAGTTCGTGGTACTCTGTCATTGGTGCCCACTGTCACCTCCGAGTCCTTGGGGACCTCATCAGTCTTACCACCGCGCATGTAATTGTTCTATCAGCTGTGTATTTGCTGTGAGTGGGTTTTCTAAGTTCCAGGTGTGCTGAGTTGTGCCTCCTGTTAGTTCCTCTGACCTGGGAATTCCAGGCCTATTCAGTCCTTCTGTCCGTCAGTCAGCCAGTCAAGCAACAAACCTTCCCTGGCCTTGCCAGACTTAGAGTAGGTGTTGATGAATGCTGTGTAGGCTGATTTACCTACATAACAACTCTCAGAAGTTCTCAGACATACTTCTGGGGAGTAGGACCCCCAGCCCAGGCTAAAGGGACTATTCATCAGAGACAGTTCAAGGTAATAGGTTTCTGGAACATGCCAAAAAAAAAAAAAGTCAGAAGGTGCCAGTGGAGATTTTCCCATCAGCTTCACTTCAGGCAAAGGATCCTGCCTTAGGCTTGGGCTGTGGGCAGGAGGCTGGAGTCACCCCTGGGACCCCTTCCTACCAATTGCCCTCTTGCTTAGATGACATTTTTCTGACTGGTGGGTGTTTTGCTTTGTTTTGTTTTGTTGCTGGTCCTGGGGCGTGAACTCAGGGCCTGGGCACCGTCTCTGAGCCTTTTTGTGTTAACCTTCTACCACGTGAGCCACACTGCCACTTCTGGCTTTTTCTGCGTAGTTTATTGGAGACAAGAGTCTCCAGCACTGGCCCCTGGCTTTTTCTGACTTGTTTTCCTACAAGTGGAGCCCTGGTAGAGCCCCAGTGGGTAGGCCAAGTGGGGCCTTGAATCACCTGCATTGCCCTGGAAATTACATCATACCAGCGCTGCCCCTCCCTTCCCAATGCACTGCCTCTGCCCCCTGCTCCTCCCCCAACACACTCACAGTTGTATCAGCTGAGTGGTCATGCTGGGACTGAAATAATACCTCCGGGGAGGGGGGGCCCACAGCCCCGCCCACTTCTGCCTGGGTTATCTGGCTCCTCTCTTCCTGTCTGATCTTGACTCCAACATCCTCTAGAAATTCCTGAGGGAGCGTTTGTCCCCTAAGCCAGTAGCTTTCCCCACCCTCACCCCAATCTTCTCTGCCCCCCTCCTCTCATTGCATGGAGAGGAGGCCATCACATCCGCTTTGGACTGTGAAGTTCAAATTTACGTCAGGTGCTGGGAACAGGGAGCGGAGCAGGCCCGCATGTGAACTTGTCTTTGATGACGGCTGTGATGCATTTCCTGGGCTTGGATAGCGTTGCAGAAGGCCTGTCCGGTCACCAGCCTGCACATTCCAGTCGACTGCAAGGCAGGAAACATGACGTCAGTCAATTTTACCTGCTTTCCTGGGATTTTGCAGCCCATGACTTTTGATGAAGGAATTTGCGCTCATACAAGCCGACTCATTCATTCTACAAGTATGTGCTGAGCGCTGGCTGAGGAGGTGACGCGCTCTTGGCACTGGGGAATGAGGCTGAGAGGCGGTCCCTGGCAGCTGCCCAGCGACACGAAAGTTCCTTTCATGCTTCCTGAGGTGATGGCAGATGCTTTGCCCGCGTGTCTATGTATTTATTGCACCGAGCAGGGCTGGAGGTGATGTGGAGGGGTGCGGGGAGACAGGAAGGGAACTGGGCCTAGGGATTTGGCTCTCAGCTTTACATCTTCTAAGTCTCGTGACCTTCGCTGAGTCAATTAGCCTTACAGAGTCTCAGTTTCTTCCTCTGTAAAATGGGCACAGCCATGCTTAGCGGGGATCTCCGGGGGTGGCCATCAGGTCCTGTTTGTAAAAATAATCCTCTTAATAACCATGTTTTCCTATTTGCTCATTCATTTATTGATTCATTTGTCAGCCATTTATTTACTCATCCTTTTTCCTTCCCATTCCACTACCATTGCTTGAATTATTTACTCCCTTGGGGGAAACTATAGAAGGAGCTGGAGCTACAAAGGAACTCGGACAGTAGGCAAATGATCTCCCCGGGACTCAACAGTGAAGAGGCTTCTATCCAACTCCCAGTCCTTGATGTCTCTGTGCAGCCAGCAGACAGGAAGTACCAGAAAAGTTCTGGCAAGGTCCTGAGCCTTGCTCCTTCTAACCCAGTTGAGGCTAGAAGCAGCCTGACCTCCAGCCAGGTGCCAGGGTATTATGCCAGCGTGCTCATGCCTTCCAATTGAACTTGTAACCCTCTGTTTCCCATTTCTCCACAAGACAAGCTCTGAAAGAAGCGGACAGGGTGGGCTTCAGAGACAAGCTCACACTTGAGACAGGAAGTGGGAAGAAGGAGAGGGCACAGCTAGATCCTGCCCCCTTCCTTTAGAAAAGCTCCACAAATCTCCCCTGCAGCCCTCTGCTTAGTTCTCTTTGGACAGAACTGGCTCCTAGCTGCAAGGAAGCCTGGGAAAAAAAGGGAGAAGGATTCTCATCATTAGCTAAGGTCAAGGGTCAGCAAACTTTTCTGGAAAGAGATGGTAAATATTTTAGACTTTGTTGGCCAAATAGTCTCTAACTACTCAGCTCTGCCTTTGTAACATGACAACCACCACGTATAATATGTAACTGTCTGTGACTGCGCTTCAATAAAACTATACATATGTTCTGTTGGGGACTCTGGGGAAAAACTATAAATACATATGTGAATTTCATATAATGTTCATGTGTCACTATTTATATTTTCTTCAATCATTTTTAAAAAGTCACTAAAAATCATTTTAGCTCAAGTTGTAGAGTACAGTGCTGGCCCTGAGCAGAAAAAAGCTCAGGGATAGCACCCCCCAGGCCCGAGGTTCAAGTCCTAGTACCACTCAACAAATAAACAAGAAACAAACGAAAACTGGAATGTGAGTTGGTAATCAGACCTTATTCAACCACTGAAGTCTTGAGGACAAATAGCTTGTGTTATTTCTCCTTCCATTTTTATGCTTGAGTGAGATTCTGTCCTCCCAAGCTCCTGCACCTCCAGCTTCTCCTCTGGCCCAGCTTCTCCTCTGGCCCAGCTTCTCCTCTGGCCCAGCTTCTCCTCTCGCCCAGCTTCTCCCCTCGCTCAGCTTCTCCTCTCGCCCAGCTTCTCCTCTTGCCCAGCTTCTCTCCTCTCACCCACCTTGTCCGCAACAGAGCTGGGTGTACTGTGACTAAATACACAGATGCTGTAGCAGACACGCTCCCATCCCCCTCCCCCTGCCCAGAGCATCCTGGGAATATACTGTTCCCCATTCTCCAGAAGCACCCTCAAACATTTCCCTCTACATCCTGTTCTCCTTGTCACTTTCAATCTGGGTAATTAAACTCAACACCTCCAGGGCGATTAAAAATTAATTTGGCATTCAACAAGCCCGGAAATGAAATTCAGTGGGAAACACACTTGGTGAGCCCTGCTAGAAGTAATTAGAAAATGGTCCTGCTGGGGAAGATGGCTAACTAAGTCATCAGGGCAGCCGTGGAGGGGGCAGCGGGAGGGGGACTGGCGAGGTTACAGGGGAACAAGCCACCTGCCGACCTCACGTGACTCATTTGGACTCAACTGATGCTGACAGGCGGGAGGTAAAAAGCAGTGGGTTGACAAGCAAAGAGTTTTACTTCTAAATTGCTACGAAGTCACAGGCTCTGCTGGTGTAGAAGCCTCTCTGTGTCCCTGCTATGGTATATGTGCAGTTCCCCCCACCAGCCCACCAGCCTCTGCGACCCCTCTCCCCCTCCCCCTCAGCCTTCCGGTCTGCACAGGCCCCTCCTGGCCCCTTCAGCACCTGCCGCCCCGGGGCATCTCCTCTCCCACTCTGTGCCCAATCCGGCCGGCGTCGGTCCTCTCCTTACCTCCACTGTCCTCCAAGAGTGGCCTCCTCCCCACCCTGTCTCCGGTGCTCCTTGTCTCCCAGGCAACAGTCCCATTGCTGGAGATGCCAGCCTGGAGGCTGAGATTCCCGGATGCCACCAAAGGGCATTTCCTTTTCTTGTCTTGGAAGCTGCCAGGGGCCTTCACGCCTCCTATGCCATTCAACTTGCCCATCTGGTATCTGAACACTGTGGGCACCCGGCAGGAATAGCTAAGTTAACCCTTGAAGGTTAGGATGCCTTTTTTTTTTTTTTTTTGAGGCACTGAGGAGCCTGTGGGAAGAACTCGAGTGGAATATAATATTACCAATTGAATGAGAAGACGCTACAACAAGGTCCAAGGGGAAACGCTCCCTCTTTCTTGGGCACTTCTGGAAGAAATAAATTGAGGTTGTCTGATAGGGTTGCTATAGCTAACAGCTATATATGGCTATTGAATTGAAATTAATGTAAATGGCATACATTTAAAATCTCAGCTCCTAGCCAGGCACTGGTGGCTCACACCTGTAATCCTACCTACTCAGGAAGCTGAGATCTAAGGATCGTGGCTCAAAGCCAAGCTGGGGAAGGAAAGTCCATGAGACTCTTATTTTCAAGTCCATGAGACTCTTATTTTCAAGTCCAGAAAACTGGAAGTGGAGCTGAGGTTCAAAGTGGTAGAGTGCTATCCTTGAGCAAAATAGCTCTGGGACAGCACCCAGACCCTGAGCTCAAGCCCTACAACTGGCAAAAAAGAAAAAGAAAAACAAAAACAAGAACAACTCAGATCCCCAGCTGCACATGTGTCTGGAGGTGACTATACAGGATGTCACGGATGGAACATTTCTATCGCCATGGAAAATTCTATTGGACAGTGTGGTTCTAGTATATAGGCTTTCAATGCACATGCTGAGAAAGCCAACAGATGTCTGGAGGCCTGGGAATTGACTTCCTGAAGCCTCCCTGGTATCCCCTGCAGAGCCCCAGCTACCTCAGTGGGTCATGAGGTCCAAAGGAGGTGATGCAGGCGCACGCTTAGCAGTGTCTGCTAATAGAAGAGGCTGATAAGAAGGAGCTCTGGGCTCCTGGAGGAGGGTCTGCAGCTCGGTGAAGCAGAAGGACGTAGACAAAGGAGTTGCTCCAGCCACAACTCCATCCCTTCTTGTGGGCCACTGAAAAAAGATGTGACCCCCAACCACCAACAAAATTCTTTTAAAAAATGGATTAGTAAGCCAGGCACTGGTGGCTCACGCCTGTAATCCTAGCTACTCAGGAGGCTGAGATCTGAGGATTGTGGTTCAAAGCCAGCCCACGCAGGAAAGGCCGTGAGACTCTTATCTCCAATAAACCACCAGAAAACTGGAAGTGGCACTGTAGCTCAAGTGGTAGAGTGCTAACCTTGTGCTGAAGAGCTGAGGGACAGCGCCCAGGACGAGAGTTCAAGCCTCATGACCGGCAAAAAAAAAAAAAAAAGATTAATTAAAAAAAATTAAGATGAAATGTGAAAACTCTAGCACAGATTTGTGTTTCTCTCTGGAGCCTGGTATCTAACCTCTAACTGCCTACTGAGCAGCTCCAATTAGAAACGCCTTACAGGGTCCTACAGTCAAGAATTCCAAATAATGACAAGCACAGTGGTTCATGCCTGTAATCCCAGCTACTGTGAAGATAGAGATAAAGAGCATCCCAGCTCAAGATCAGTTCAGGGTCACAAGATCCCAACCAATAAACATCTGAGCTTGGTAGTATATACCTATCATCTCTGCTAGACGGGAAGCATAAATAGGAGGACTGGAGTGCAGGCTATGGGACATAAATATTAGGCCCTACCAAAAAAAATAAAAGGGCTGGAGTCATGGCTCAGGAGATGAAGCACCTGCCTCACAAGCTGAGCTCCAAGTCCAAAGTTCTCCAAACCTACAGGACATAGCAATGCCCCTCTCCTTGCTGGAAGGACACCTCGTCTGGCTCACCCCCGAGGTCTGCCCAACCATTCTGAAGTCCCCCGTAGGAGCTCATGGCTGGTCTGCTGGTACTTCTTTGCTCTACCTCCTGGGGAGGAGACCTGACCCTCCACACACACATCTGAGGCTTGGCTCCTGGTACTGGCCAGGGAGGCCCATCCTTGGCCCTCCCCAGACCCATCTAGTTTTGTGCTTCTCATCCCCTTGACTTGGGTCCCAATTTAGAACTGAAGGCTTCAAAGAAGCCCTTGGAGATTTCCCAGCACCCCTCTTTCTAAAAAGAGTAAGGAACCTGTGCTTCTTGTCAGCCTGTCTGTTCACTCATGGCAATCACAGCTCAACTCAGTTTCCTAGATTTCAGCAGGGCTGCCACCATTGACAAGCTCCATATAAGCACTTGTAGCTGGGAATGACCGGCTGTCATCGGGTAAATCCTGGCTATATAAACAAAGTCGGACCCATCAGAACCAATGAAACTCCTTCCTGCACTTTCAGCTATCAAAGAAATGAACTGGTCCTCTGCCCTAGTGAAAGGGTGCAATGCCTGGAGCTTCTGCAGTTATCTTGACCCAAGAGGGGTGAAATCAGCCTGCAGTAGAGCTCTATCTGAAAGAAGAGCTGACCAAAAGGACAAGAAGAGGTCTTGCTGACATGGTTCAGATCAAGCCTTCCAGAAACCAGTTCCAAAGCTAGTACTTTTCATGTTACATTTAAAAAAAATTGCATTTTCTTTCACTTATAACCAAAACTTGGGCAGTACAGGGTGATAGACTTGAGCCCCTTGCTCTTTTTCCTGTCCCATTCATGTCCTTTTATTAAACTCCCTCCTCAGAGGCCTGGCTTACATCTATGCAAAAAAATAGACACCAGCGCCACACACTATTGGCCCACAGTGCTGTTTTAATACTGTTTAGAACTGTCTGTACCAGATGAAAAAGTTACGTTGGACATAGTCCATACTTGGCAGGAGGAGCAGGAAGGAGGTGCATGGGAGTGAAGAACAAGGTCCTGCCCAAGCTGCTTCTGAACCCCAAGATATCCTGGTCTCTAAAAAGAGGGTGCCCATGCCACACTGCCCCAGGCTGGATCCAAGTAAAACCCAAGAAGGTTTTCTTGCATAGGATGTGGTGTTGATACCTGTAATCCCAGGTACTGGGGAGGATCAAAGCCCGAGGCTGATCTCAGACAAATTAGTTCAGGACTTCATCTCAAAACCAAACTGAAAACAACGGAACTGGAAGCATGAATCAAGTGGTAGAGAGTTTGCCTAGCAACCTAGAAACCCTGAGTTCAAATCCCAGGGCCACCAAAAAAAAAGGGAGGAGGGAGGAAGGGAAGGAGGAGACAGTGGGAGGAAAGAAGGAGAAAAAGGGCTTCCTATCATACCTGATTGTTGGGATTTCTTCTTATGGCTTGAGTTAGTGACCTACCAATCAAGGTACTGTTGTTTGTTTCGTAGGTTTTTGTTTGTTTGTTTGTTTTTTTAAGAATAACAAGCTTTAGTTAAAAGATTAGCTAAAGTTAGAGGATAAGAGGGCCATAGCTTCCATCCTTGGAACTTTTCATCTGTTGGATGAACAGAAAGCAACAAGCTAGAACATTTCCTGATGGCTGCTGGGTGGGAGCTGAGACCTGGGCCAGGTCAGTAAGTGTGGGGAATGGGGTCTTGCAGATGAGGGTGGGGAATGAAAACCATCCGGGCTTCCAGGCCGCCTTCTGGAGCTGGTTGAGGGTTTTTAAAAGTGGCCTCCAGACACCCCATTTCTCACTGTAACCTCTGCCACACTCAGACCCTCAGCAAGTCTTCTTGCTCTTCAGCAGGACCAGAGAACGAATGAGTCAGAGCCTTGTTCTGGTCAGCCTGGCCCCAGGTCTCGGTGTCTCCTCTGTTTCCTTCCACACAGGGAGATCTTAGGGTCCTCTGTGTGTGAGGGAGCAGTCGGAAGGGTGGACCAGGTACGGAGGACCAGGTACGGGGGTCTCCGTCTTCCTTCCTGTGTGTCCACTTCATTTGAGTCTGTCCCACGGCACCTGCTGAGGCCGGGCCCCCTGTGAACTCTGTGCTCTCGCCGTGGTCCTCAACATGGTGACTATTCATCAGGCTACTTGAGAACTGAGGAGGACAAGGCTGGGCCGGGCGGCTCTGCTCAGCCTGTGATGTCTCCCATCTCTCCCTGCCCTTACCTCAGGCCCACAGCTGGCAGGCCCGGTGCCAAGCCTGGATTCTCTGGTACTCTATGCTTCTAAATCAAGCTGCGCCCAGAGACACCGTCGGTGGTCCTCCTGTTACCTGGAAAAGAGCAGGAAGGCAGGCCAGACGCTGGAGGGGCCACCTGACATGTGTTTCCACTCCTCCGAGTGGGGGTGGGCTCTGTGCCCTGTGACAGACAGGAATGTCACCCCGAGAACAGAAAAGAGAGACCACCTTGGGGTGCCCTCAAGGTGGACAGGCTTTCACAGGTGGCAGGCAGGCATCTTCTCCCCACAGGTAAAGGGACACTGGGTCTTATTATTAGTTGTAGTCTTTGATGCTGGGGATTGGATGCCTCTTCATTCACTGGCTGCCAGTGGCTCACACCTATAATTCTAGCTACTCAGGACGCTGAGAGCTGAGAATCCCAGTTCAAAACCAGCCTGAGCAGACCCATCTCAGAGATTCTTTTCTCCAACTAACCAGCCAAAAGCCAGAAGAGAAGTTGTGGTTCAAGTGGTAGAGCACCAGCGTTGAGCAGGAAAAGCTAAGTGAGAGCAATGAGACCTGAGTTCAAGCCCCAGTACCGGCACAAGAACAACAACAAAATCAAGGAACTTGCAGAGGCACGGGAGGTTCCTGGGATTGTTATCTGGAAAGAGTCTACTAGGATCATTCCATAGATGAGCACAGTAGCAGGGCCCCAACCAGACCCACTGAAGTAGAATATCTACTTTGAAAATCACACTTTGTGGGGAATGAGGCTGTGGGGAAGTGATATTTCCAACACACTCTCCTAAGAACTTCTATGCTGACCACTCTTGCTCTCCTCTCCCATCCTAGGCTTCCCAGGGGCCAGCCCTGTGACCCCACACATTTCCTCCCCCCCACCCCCCCCTCTCTCTCTCTCTCCCCCGTCTTTCTCCCTCCCTCCCCCCTTCTCCCTCCCTCCCCCTCTCTTTCTTTTTTTTTTTTTTTTTAATTTTTTTTATTGTAGAGATACTATACAGAGGGTTACAGTTACATGAGTGAGGTAATGAGTACACTTCCACTTCCTCTTGAACATTGTTACCCCCTCCATTGTTTTCCCCCTACCATCCCCTCCCTCCCTCCCTTCCCCAAGGTTTTTTTTTTTTTTTTTTTTTTGATCGTGATTAAGTGATTACTTAATTTCCGGAAATTCACAGTATTGTGGAATAATGATGCTCATTTAAAGTCACAAGTTCATTCTAACTTTCCTGGAGCAAATTGTCTATCACAGTCTGTAATATATAACGGTGCTCATATGTTATATACCATATATGTGATCAGCACCCCTCTCTTTCTTTCTCTCTCTTTCTTTCTCTCTCTCTCTCTCTCTCTCTTTCTTTCTTTCTTTCTTTCTTTCTTTCTTTCTTTCTTTTTCCCAGTCCCGGGGCTTGAACTCAGGGCCTAGGCACTGTCCCTGAGCCTCTTTTGCTCAAGGCTAGCACCCTCTCACTTGAGCCACAGTGCCACTTCCAGCTTTTTCTGTTTATGTGATACTGAGGAATCAAACCCAGGGCTTCATGCATGCCAGGCAAGTGCTCAACCACTAAGCCACATCCCCAGACCCACAGGAGTATATTTCTGCTTCTTTAATCCCAGCCTCCTGAATCGACTGTAAACTTGATGAGGAAAAGAATTGAGTCTGCGGGGTTCTGAGTGTGAGAAGGGAAATTACTAGATGGGCTTGCAGCCCAGCCTTCTACTCACCAGCTCTTTGATCTCAGACAAGATATTCCTCCTCCTGGTGCCACAATGTTCTCATCTCTGAAATTGAAATGAGAAAAACACCTTCACCACATGGTTGATGGAAGAACAGATGAGATTGTACATAATACTTAATATCATTCCCAGCACATAGGAAACCGTCAGCAACATCAATTGGACAGATAATGTACTACCCCCCCCCCCAAAAAAAATTAGCAGCTTCAGGAAACTGTAATCACTTAATTGTTGCATTCCTGAGGGTTGCTAATTTGGTCAAGATTTAGTTGAGTAGCTTGTTGCTACTCCAAGTGGCTCTGGCTGAGTTCACACAACCATTATTGATTAGTTAGGTGGCTAGTTGGCTCTATACTGGCCTGACACATTTGACAGGTCCTAGACAGAGGCTGTCACTCAGGACACCTTGGCTCCCCTGCAGGTGACCTCCACAGTGAAAGCTTGGAAAGCCAAATGTCAGTTTCACAGCACTGGTCAAAGTAAGCTGCCCAGTCAGCCTGGAGTTAAAGGATGGAGACTGTTAGGGGGAGGTATCAAGACTTCTTGGACATTTTAAATCTTCCATAGACCAGTCCTTCCTTCCTTCTTTCCTCCTTCTTTTTTTTTTTTTTTTTTTTTTTTGGTCCTGTCGTGGGGTCTGAACTCTGGGCCTGGGCACTGTTCCGGCTTTTTTCTTTTTGCTTATGTGGTGCTGAGGAATCGAACCCAGGGCTTCAGGTATGCAAGGCAAGCGCTCTACCACTGAGCCACCTTCCCAGCCCTCCTCCTTCCTTTATTTTGTACCAGTACTAGGGCATGAACTCAGGGCCTCGTGCTCTCCCTTAGCTTTTTCACTCAAAGCTGGTGCTCTACCACTTGAGCTACAGCTTCATTTCTGGCCTTTTGGTGATTAAATGGAAGTAAGAGACCCACAGGCTTCCCTGCCTGAGCTGGCTTTGCAACACAAGCCTCAGATCTCAGCCTCCTGAGTAGCTAGGATTATAGATGTGAGCCATGGGCATGGGTGTCTAGTCCATGCCTTTTAAATACATGTTTATCCAAGAAATAAATAAGTGGGGCCAAGTAATGCTTTCAAGCTGAGGCAGGAAGGCTGTGGGCAGTCGGAGTTGGAGTTGAGTCTTCACAGCAAGACCTTGTCTTAGAAAATATGGGGCTGGGGACATAGCTCAGGGGCAGAGCACTTACCTACCATGTTCAAGGACTGGGTTTGATATTAAGCCCTGGACAAGAAGAGTTAACAGAGAAAGATCACAGAAGAATTTACTTGTTCAAAGTCACATAGCCAGCAAAAAGAAGACCTAAGATCAGAAGCTAGGTCTCCTGGTGCCCTATGTACTCAGACAGCTGCCTGAGGTGGGGCTGAATTTTCCAAATAGTTAACTTACTTCTCACCTTCCGGTAACTAAAGAGTGAGAAGGGGAGAAGGGAAGGGCTCATTTTTTATTCCCCAGGACATAGAGTGTCTCAGGAACTGGTCAGAGCATCAGCAGCAGGTCCCATTGGATGTGGGTAGGGGTCAGGGTAGAAGGTTAGAGATCAAGGCAGACCCCAGATGGCCCGGTCATCTTCCCATCAACCGGATGGGGACAGGCATGCACGCAGGCACATGTGAGCACAGACTCACATACACATTCCTTTGTTCTCCCCTCTCTTTAAGGCCTGGAAGGAAGCTACCATCAGACTCAGTGTTGGGCCATATTGCTCTGGTTTGGTGGCAGCAGCCTCTCATGGCTTTGGAACTGTTGGGGTCGGGCGGGGGGGGGGGGGCAGTGTGAAAGTGGGCTGGCCCAGGAAGTGTTGTGACATGCACACTTGCATTTCTGTCACCAGGCCCCTTCCTGTTTTTAGGCACCTGGGGGAAACCAGGGCCAGCAGGCACCCCACTTCCTCCATCTAGAAGAGTTCCTGGGGCCTGCTGAGTCACTTACCTGCTATGGAGCACATTTATTTTTAGCCTGGGGTAGATGAGCTCTGCAGTCACCCAGACCACATTCCCTGGTGTCTCTTTATCATCGCTGTTGTGACTACATGGGGACCACACGGCGGCTACTCTTCCTCCCACCGTGGTATCCTCCATCTCCATGCTTTCCTCCCCAGTGGAGCCTCGCCGCCAGACAGTTACTCACCTGATCCTAGAGACAGTGTGGCAGAGCCTGGGACTGCTGGCCAAAGGAATGGGCCAGCCCTTAGGGCAGAGTTTCTCATGCCATTGATTCAAATTGCCTGGGCACGACATATAGTCAGTTTATTATTATTTGTAAATGTTCTACAGACCATAAACACTCTCATTGTGCCAGGGTATACTGTATCCATGGTTCTGCTCACCAGCTAAGACTATGGGGAGGGGGGGATGGGCCCTGGAGCCTGGCAGTCTGGCTAAGGACTGGCTCCACCATTTACTCAGTGACTCAAGCAAGCCCCTTGCCTCCTCTGAGACCTGACTTCTTAGCTCCTGGGATAATTCTCTGTCTTCCTAGATACCAGAGCAGAAAGGCCACTCAGACGTCATTAAGTTCAGCCCAGTGTCTAGAAGGTGGCAGAAGCCTTCTGGGGACAGGTACCCAGAGACATTGCTCAGCCAAAGCCAGCTCTTAGGTAAAAACCAGCAAGAACCAGGCGGCTTATAAGAAGGCTTCTGCTGGTCAGAACAATCTATACCTTAGTCTGCATCCTGGTACCTGAACCCCAGTGCCTGCTCTCTGGGAGAAGACCTTGATTCAGGAGGAGATGACCACGGATGCCCAGAGCCTTGGGATGGGCCCAGTGAGCTGACATGCACAGCTCAGCTTCCACTCGTAGAAGACCAGCCAATCAGGTGCTGAGTCACCTCAGGCCAGTCTGTATCCCCCTCCCTGAGAGAGATGCCAGGCCAGGGTGTGGCAAATCACCTGTGCCAACAGACCTGTGAGCTCTGGGGAAGAACAATTGCAATCCCGCACCCCCTCCTCTCCCTCCCCCCCAGCCAGGGGTTTCTTTTTTTGGGGGGGAGGGGGTTCCAGTCGTGGGGCCTGAACTCTGGGCCTGGGTGCTGTCCCTTAGCTCTTCAGCTCAAGACTAGCACTCTACCACTTGAGCCACAGCGCCACTTCCGGCTTTTTTCATTTTGCTTTATGTGGTGCTGAGGAATCGAACCCAGGGCCTCAGGCATGCAAGGCAAGTGCTCTACCACTGAGCCACCTTCCCAGCCCCAGGCCAGGGGTTTCTAAGGGCTGACATGTACTATGTAAGCGGGCCCTATGCTAGGCAGCAACTGGGTCTCTAGTCTTCAGCTACTTTGATGAATGTTATTGTGAACAGGCCTATTTTCACTTCCTATTCTTCCATTTGTGGGTATCTTATCTCCTATTCTTGCACGTCCTGGGCATGCCAAGGAATGGTACTGGGAAGGGGATATAGGGAAGAACTGTATGAAAAGAGAGGGGGTCAGGATGCATGAGCTAATGCCTGGCTCTTAAACACCCAAAGCAACCCCATTGGGATCTGTAGGGCACATGGGCAGCAAAGATGGCGCTGAGAGGGAGTTGAGTGGGCAGAGCCCGATTTACTGAAGAGCACATGGGCAGCAAAGATGGCGCTGAAACAGAGTAGAATGGGCAGAGCCCAATTTACTTTATGTTCAGTGCGTAACCAGCCCGTGGAAGCTTAGGTGCATGATAGGGTATGACCTTGACAGTGATTGGTTCCTCTTCCTCCCCTGCCATGCCACCTGCCCTTTTTGGCTTTAAAAAGGGCTGCTCTCTGTTAATAAATGAGTTTTCTTCCTGCTGGATTTGGCTCCCCGCTGTGTCTGATTGCCTCCCAGGTTGAGGGGGGCTGGGGAACAGGCTAACGCCACACTTACCTTTCCTCGGACCCCGTCCATCTTTCGTGGGACGGTCGAAGACCCAACAGGGATCTCGAAGGAGGGCAGCCTCTTGAGCAGAAGGACTCTAGAAGGGCAAGCTGGATGAATGAGTCACTCTGGGGATTATTTTACAAGTTCTCTTCTGATTATGAAATAGAACACACTCAGCTGGACCCCGGTGGCTCATGCCTGTGATCCTAGCTGCTCAAAAGCCTGAGATTTAAGGATCATGGTTTGAAGACAGCCTGAGTAGGAAAGTCCATAGATTCCTATCTCCAATTAACCAGTAAAATGCCCAAGTAGAGCTAGGGTTCAAATGGTAAAGCATGAGCCTTCAGTGAAAAAAAGCTAAGGGACTCAAAAATATAAGATAAAATATAATAAAAATATGCTCTATAGGGAATTTGGAAAATACTGAACAGTTGTGGAAATAAATGTCACCTGGAACTGGACATTAGTAGCTTACCTCTATAATCCTAGATACTCAGGAGCTTCAGATCTGAGGTTCACAGTTCAAAACAGTCATAATAGGAAATGAACTATAAAGCTGGGCACTGGTGGCTCATGCCTGTAATCCTATCTATTCAGGAGGCTGAGATCTGAGGACTGTAGTTCGAAGCCAGCCCACCCATGCAGGAAAGCCTGTGAGATGCTTATCTCCAATTAACCACCAGAAAACCAGAAGTGGCGCTGTGGCTCAAAGTGGCAAGGCCTAAGTTCAAATGCCATAACCTACCAAAAAAAAAAAAAAAAGGAAAAGAAAAGAAAGAAAGGAAAATGAACTATTCAACTTGTGGATAGGGATGAGAGGGAAATATTGGGATACAGCAAAGGAAGGGATGACATTGTCCAAAAACCAATGTACTTTTTTTTTTTTTTTTGCCAGTCCTAGGGCTTGAACTCTGGGCCGAGGGAGCTAGGAGTCTCACACAGTTTCCTACCTGGGTTGGTTTTGAACCACAATCCTCTGATCTCAGCCTCCTGAGTAGCTAGGATTACAGGCATGAGCCACTGGCACCTGGCAGAAATGTACTCTTTACCTGACTTATATAAATGTAAACTCTCTGAACATCACTTTATAATAACAATTAACAATTTTAAAAGGAAATAAAAAAGAACAGGCAGGAAACTCCCCGACTCTTATCTCCAATTAACCACCAAAATATCATAAGTGGTGTGGCTCAAGTGGTAGCCTCGAGGGCTGGGAATATTTGTTTGTTCTCATTAGGTCTCACTGCCCCATTTATAAAGTCCAGATGACATTACATACTTACACTGCAAGTCACCATGAGGATTCCACAGGCTGAGGGAGGACTAAAGACAGCTAAGAATCTAGCCAGCAGGCGCTCAACAACGTTGGGAGAACAGAGGACCCGAGCCCTGGGGCTAGAGCTGTGGGAGTCAGCGCTGGCAGGGAGAGATAAAAGCAAAGTCCAGCAGAGAGCATCCCCTGGACCGGAAGCTAGGTTGTTGTGTTGAACTGTGCCTCGGGCTTTCAGGAAGGAAGAGGTGGTAACAGTAATGATTCCTGGGGCCAAGGAAGGGCTTGGGGCCTAGAAGGTCCCAAAGTTGCAGCAGTGATAGGAATAGAAGCCAGAATCTAAGAGGTCAAGGTGTGGTGGAAGATGAGGGAGTCTAGTGGTGAGTTTTACAAGTCTTTCCAGAAGCTTGGTAGTGGAAAGAAAAGGGAAGGTCCTAGGTGAGGGTAAAGGTCACAGGAAGGGGGAAATAGGTATTTTGTTTTGTTTGGGTCAGAAGGTATTTCAATATGTTTATAGAAAAAGGAAAATATATCAGTAGTTTTCCAAGCAAAGAGGTAATAAAAGGCACCGTTCACCTCTACTAGATGTCAGTTTCCTCATTTAAAAAAATCATAGCTGGGTGCTGGTGGCTCACGCCTGTAATCCTAGCTACTTAGGAGGCTCAGATCTGAGGATCACGGTTCAAAGCCAGCCTGGGCAGGAAAGTCCATGAGACTCTTATCTCCAATAAACCACTAGAAAACCGGAAGTATCACTGTGACTCAAGCAGTAGAGTGCTCGCCTTGAGCTGAACTGAGGGACAGCGCCCAAGCCCAGAGTTCAGGCCCCACAACCAACAACAACAAAAAATCAGAATGTGGATAAGAAATCCTTGAGAGTCTATAAGTATTCTTAGCTCTTCCAGCATCCATCCTTACATTCATCTATGCATATATAAATACATATGTGTATATATATATATATATATATATATATATATATATACATATAATCCTTCTAGTCACCAACTACCTATCAGCCCTCTTCATTCATTCAACCATCCATCTATTCATTCACCTACTACACCCAAATAAACACACTTCATTCATTCATCCATATATTTCACCCATTCATCCATCCTATCCACCCACTCATCCATCCATTCATCTACCTACTTCACCCATTCGTCCACTTGTACCATCCATCCCTCCATCCATTCATCCATTCATCTACTCACCCAATTTTCTGGTGGGCCTCTGGCCTGGGCTAATTTCTAAGAGAGGAACTGAAGGGGGAAAAAAGAGAGGGAGACAGAGAGTGAATAGAAACAGAAACAAGGGCCTTGGAAGAGTGTAGAAGATAATCAGGCAATGACTTAACAAGGTAAAAAGGGACCTTAAAATGTTAGAGCCATTTGACACCACATCCTGGCACTTATCCAAATTCCTGCCTGCCCAGTCTGCTACTCCCAGCCTTTAGGCCCTAATCCACCGAGTTTTCCATCCCCAGCATTGTGAGAGCCCAGTTAGACAATCAGAGAAATAATACCTGTGCTGTCCATTCACCCATGAGTATCACAGAGCCACAAGCCCCAGGCAGTAAGCCCACTAAATAGACATAGATTTGAAGTCATAGCAGTGGTAGGAGAGAGCTGGCTTTCCCCTGGGCAGGGCCGAGGCTTCTGGGAATCAGGAGCTTGGATCTACAAGGAGCAGAGGGCTGGCATACCCTGTGAGTCCTGGGATGCAGCCAGGCACAAAGGCAGAGGAAGAAGGGAAGGAGGGAGAGAAGGAGAATGACAAGGGCCTGAAAGATGGGCTGAAGGTTGGCTAGATTTAACAGTCAGGCTAGGTAGGCCTAGTGGCCTGATGAGAAACTTCTTTTTCTGAGAGCAGTGGGAAGTGCTAAAACTGGGGAGCAGGGCATGGTCAGGTTTGGGTTTCAAATAAATCACCTTGACAGGCAAGTTGCAGATTAGTCCAAGTAGTCTGAACCTATTACACAATAGTGTAGCTTTGGGGATGACTTTTACCCTCTACTTCAGACATTTCTGCAGTTAAAACAAAACTAGGGAGCTTGTACCACTTTTTCTACCAGGAAGAAGTACTACAGATCATATGAGATTATAAAACCCCTCCTTGCAGAGGGCTTTTCCAGGGGCTCTCTCTGGAACTGGGGAGCCCTCCCTTCCAAAAGGCCTTAGAGAAGGGAGGAGGCTATTGGCTGGAGTAGACACAACTTCCTCATCTTTGTTCCTAGCTAAGTCAGCAGCAGCTAAGCCCCAAATTCTCCTGAGCAGCCTTGAGCACTGGGGCACCTCCCTGGGAAACTGTTGCTCCCAGTCCCTTGCAAGAGCTGGGACTATGGGGACTGTTTGGCTGACAGTGCCCAGCAACCAGGGCTGGGTATTAGAAGGAGGTTAGAGTCCCCAGGTGGAAGGTCTTGCCCAAGAAATCCCCAGCTCCAAGGGAGTGCTAGGGGAGTCTTTCCTGTACCCTATCCCTTAGGCAGGCTGCGTACCCACCCACCCTTGTGCATACAGCCAGAGACGTGCAGGCAGGGTGGGAACATGTGGAGCTGGTCTCCTCCCACCCCTGAGTGGGCAGCCCTGGTGACATCTCAGCAATCAGAAGCAGGATGGGGGCCAGGGGATGGGAAGAACTCCCTTTCCTCTTCCCCCTCCATCGGCCAGCAGATGGCCTGTAATATGGGTAACAGAGACCAGGCCCCTTAGGAGCCGCTTGCCCTCAGCAGCCTGCCAGGCACTCTGGGCCCTCCTGGGAGAAGAAGACAGGGACACCTGGAAGGATGATTGGTTCCCATGGATGCCCAAGCCTGAGAGCGACAGTCCAGATCTCAGATTGTAAAGATCAAGAGAAGAAGGGCAGGGAAGGACAGGAAGCTGACACACCTCATCTTGCCCTAGATTTGCCTCTGTTTCCTCACTGGGAAATGAAAATGATGTTGTCTCCGTCTTCCCACCTGATTGCTAGGATTGAATGGGGGCAACTGGCAAAGAGCCTGGTACACAGCTCTTCCCTCCACCTTGGTGGCAAATGTCCCCTCCCCTCCGCTGCCTCCACCTCCCCTGTGTCCAGGAATCCAGATGTGGCTGAGCGGCCGGGGCAGGCTCCGGAGTAGCCCACTTCCCCCTCTGGGTTTCGGGTTCCTTGTTTTCTGAAACTGTGAGCTCTGTGGAAAGGTCAAAGGCAGGAAAAGTAGTCATTTCTGATTCACCTGTAGTTTCGGCTTCATACGTGGTAGGACAGCACAGGCCTTGGGGAAGGGTTGATGGAGAGTTGGGGAGATGGAGAGGCTCTGGGGAAGAAGGATAAACTTCGGAAGCACTCACCTCACCTTTGCCCCACACGAACCTGCTTTCTAGACCTCTGTTCTATGAAATACTAGCAAAAATCCACAAAGATACACCCAAGAACATGGTCATCATAAGACTGCTCATCTTGCTAAACATGGGAAATAACCCAAAGAAACATGTACGCCTATGCTAGGTGCTGGTGGCTCACACCTGTAATCCCACTCAGGAGGCTGAGACCTGAGGACTGAGGCTCAAAGTCAACCCAGGCAGAAAAGTCTGTGAGACTCATCTCTCTAAAAAGGCCAGAAATGGAAGTGTAGCTCAAGTGGTAGAGCATTAGCCTTGATCAAAAAAGCCAAGTGAAAATGAATAGTAGAACAAACAAACAAAAGCACACACAGACTGCCAGAGGCATCAAGATTCAACTGGAACATGGTCTGAAGCATAGTATTATGTGAAAAAGCAAGCCGCAGAATGGAAGGTATGCTGTGATCTTTGTTTGGATGACTGCATGTGCCTGCCTCTGTGTACCATAACTGGAGATAGTTTACGTGCACATGCGCACATTTCAAAGAGTAGGAAAGAAGGAAATTGTTAATGACAATTACTTCTAGGGTCGATTTTAATTGTTCTTTTATATATTTCCATCCCTTTTGAATTTTCTTTTCTTTTCTTTTCTGTTTTTTGTCGGGGATAGGGCTTAAACACAGGGAGTGAGTGCTGTCCCTGAGCACTTTTGCTCAAGGCACTCTACCATTTTGAGCCCAGTGCCACTTTGGTTTTCTGGTAGCTAATTGGAGATAAGAATCTCATGGATTTTCCTGCCTGGGATGGCTCTGATTTTAGTCTTCTGAGTAGATAGGATTACAGGTATAAGCCACTGGCTGCAGATTCCCATTTGAATTTCTTTTTTTGGGGGGGGGGATCTGGTCGTGGAGCCTGAACTCTGGCCCTGGGCACTGTCCCTCAGCTCTTTAGCTCACAGCTGGCGCTCTACCACTTGAGCCACAGCACCACTTCCGGCTTTTTTTTCCTGCTTATATGGTGCTGAGGAATCGAACTCAGGGCCTCATGCATGCAAGGCAAGCACTCTACCACTGAGCCACCTTCCCAGGCCCCCCCCCCAAAAAAATTCCATTTTTGAATTTCCTAGAGTTAGCATCTACTACATCTAATTTAAACCTGGTCCCCAAAGAAACCAGAAAGAAAGTGGAGGGGAACAAATGGTCAACTTTGTTCTAGCAGTAGCCAGATGAACTTGAGATGGATGAGGCCCAGTTCAGGATGAAGTACTCAATACAATCCCCATTAGCTGAGTGACAGAACGTGAAAATAGGGATGATGGGGAGAGAATCAGTCCCTTTCCATGGTCATCCAGAAATCCTACTAATCCACAACTGAGCTACAACTCTGAGCTGGGCTCAGAGAAGATGGCCAGGCGAGCTGGGCTCCCAGGAGAGGGACATATGACTATTCACCACTTTGAAGGTTGAACAGTTTGAAGCATGTATTCGTTCTAGTATACTCAATATAGGAGGCCCTGTTAGCAATAATAATGGTCCCAATTTGTTACTCTCTCCATATCTTTAGCATGTTAAGGGTGTCCTCTCATCTTTGCTCAAGTCAGTGCTGGGAAGTGGGTATCTCCAGCCTTGGTTCTATTTTATGAATAAGGAACTGAAGCTCCAAGGAGACTGCAACTTGTTGAAGGTCACATAGCCACAGAGGGCATCACTCACCTGACTCTGGAATCTACCTCAGAGCCATCCTTCAGTGGCCTCCTGTGACACATTACGCAAGAGTAGACCAGTGGGGTTTTTTTGGACCATGAATGACTTCTTGGTAAAGTTATTATTATCCAGACCAGAATTATTTCTTGGGAAGAGACAGAGCTCAGTGGTAGAGCTCTTGTCTAGCATATGAGAGTAGCTGTAGGATGGTGAAAGGAAAGGAAGGAGGGGTGGGGAAGAAAGAAGAGAAAAGGAAAAGAAAGATTGCTTTGGGTAGGAAGTGGTAGCTCACATCTGTAATCCTAGCTACTCAGGAAGATGAGATCTGAGGATCAAGGTTCAAAGTCAGCCTGTGTGGAAAAGTCTGTGAGACTCTTATTTCCAATAAAGTACCAAAACACAGGAAGTGGAGCTTTAACTCAAGTGATAGAGCACTAGCCTTGAGCACAAAAAGCTCAGAGACAATACCCAGGCCTGAGTCCAAGCCCCAGAAGTTGGCACCAAAAAAAAAAAAAAAAAAAAAAAGAAAGAAAGAAAAGGTAGTTAAAAATGATCTTAGCCCATCATGTGCCTCCACTGATTGCTGAGTATGATGTTTACACGGTTATAAAAGGTCAGCACTAGCTGGGTGTGGTAAACTCACACCTATAATCCCAGCACTTGGGAGGCAGAAGACAAAGGTTGAGACTTGAGCGCAGCCTGAGCTACACAGTAAGACTCTGCCTCATCCAAAACAAAACTAAAAACAAAGGCCAATAATGATCATGATAATGGCAAGAACGTTTATTGTTATTTTATCAGGAAGATAGAATCTGGGATGGGCATGAAACGGCAGGAATGAGGGAAATGTTCATCTCCAGGGCAGGAAATCCACTGAAAAAATTCTTGAAATTGCAAAGATCAAGAAGAAATCATATGAGATGCTATTTATAGATATGAAAGAGAAGTTTCTAAAGAATCCATTTCAAGAGTTGAATGTGGTTACTACCCCCAGAGAAGGCTCCGGGCTGCAGGTTCTCAGGAGTGACTTTGCAGAAATAGTTGAGCCCTCTATGCCCATGTGTAACTTGGATTTACATCGAAATTAAATAAAATCTGAAGCAAAACAGGAGAATTCTGGCTGTAGATGGGAAGGAGGCAAATGGCTGTGATCAAGGCAAATGGGGACCTGAGAGATGGACGGGGATTCTTTATTTGCCATACAAGGGAAAGACGGCAGAACCTCGTTTTGTCAACAAGATCACTGCTCCCCTTGGAACTAGTGAGGGTAGGAGAAGGTGGGTTGAAAGAGCAACCAGTGGAAAAAAAGGAGAAGAACCCCTGGTCATTCCATAGCCAAGGTCACATGTCACTGAGATCCACGTGACCCAATGAGCTCTTGGTTTACGCAGATGTGAAACAATGGTGTGGTCTCTACTATGCAGTGTTTCCAGCCTGATACCAGCATGTCATAGAGCAGTGCAATTGCTAGTTAGGACCATGTCTTGGGCCTTTGGTACACAGCATCCTGGGGGCAGAGGGGCAAGAATGTGATCTTTGCTGGGCACTGGTGGCTCCCACCTGTAATCCTAGATACTCAAGAGACTGAGATCTGAGGATCATAGTTCGAAGCCAACCTGGGCAGGAAAGTCTGTGAGACTCTTATGTCCAATTATGCATCCAAAGCTGGAAGTAGCACGGTGGCTCAAGTGGTAGAGAGCTATCCTTGAGAGAAAAAGCTAAGGGATAACACCCAGGCCCTGAGTTCAAGCCTTAGTATTGGCACAAAAACAAAGACTTGTAGAGTCTATATTTCCCCCTGTGAACACATGGCTTCTGTAGCTATCTGAAGGCTGAGCTCAGCAAGTGCTTCTTCACACCTGTGAGTGCCAAACACCCACTGGCCAAGAAGGAGCCCAGGGCTTCCGCCCCTTCTCCCGGCCCTCAGCTCCCCATTACTGGAGCAGGCCTCCAGCAGGCCCCAGTGGAACCCTGAGCAAGGAGGACTCTACATAGGAAGAAGGAACTAGACCCCCCACCTCTGAACAGGCCTGCGTCTCTCTGGAAAAGCTGCCCCCTCAGGAACCCAAAGGGTGGGCCTATGCTAGGCCTCTAGAGCAGCCTGCCCATCCCTCCTATAGCCTGACACTGCCGCCTCCAGAAGTATTTCCTGGTGAGCTCAGCAGCTCACACATGACACTTGCATAACAAGCTCCTTAGTGTGGTGACCTCCGGATATCCGTCTTAAGGACACCTCAGCTTTTGTCTGAGGGACTGTGATGCTGTGGGACAGGGCCAGCTCTTACAGCACAACCGGAGTTAGAAGCCCAGTTTTTCTACATGGTAGTGTCAAAGGACAAAGTTACAGCCCACTCGGCTGAGGTAGGGAGGCTAAGATGGTCATTTGAGGCTACCTGAGGCAAAAAGGTCGTGAGATTCCATTCCAGTCAACAGAAAGCTGGATGTGAAGGTGCATACCTTTCATCTCAGCTACACAGGAAGCATAGCTAGGAGGACTGTGGTCCAGGATAGCCCGGGTAAAAGTGAGGCCCTATTAGAAAAATAACAGAAGCCAAAAATGCTACAGGTCTGGCTCGGGTGGGCAGAGTGCTTGCCTAACAGGCGCAAGGCCCTGAGTTCAAACCCCAGTATCATTTTTTTTTTTTAAGTTACACAGTCTTAAAAAAAAAAATTAGAGATCTCACTTGAGTTAATTCTGTGGTTTTAGAGTCAAGTAATGTTTGGTTTCATAAAATAGAATAAGTTTTCTGGTGGAGACAGGCCGAGGAGCTGTTTTTACAGAGAAAGGCTGAAGAAGCAGAAAGAAATGGCAAAAAGTAGATTAGTCATTTCCAAGTCATTTTTCTTGTAAGGCAGAGATGGAGAAACAGAACACTAGGAAATATAACTTGCCTGGTTATTATCTTCTTAAGGATCAAAGGATGTAAGGATCATAGCCAGGGACCTTCTTTATCATGCCACTAGGGCTGTTTAGAAAACTTGGTTGTTTCTCATTCATTCTACTGATCTCATAGAAGATCAGGTAACAACTCCCTTTTGAGTTTTGGTAACCAGGAACTTTATTTAGCATGAATGACTCCATTTTGATTTTTAGTCTGGACTCTGGGGCCTACTATAGTAGCCTAGTCAAAAAAAAAAAAGCCATATATATTTTTTTTTTATTTTATTTTTTTGGGTCCAGTCGTGGGGCCTGAATGCTGGGCCTGGGCGCTGTCCCTTAGCTCTTCAGCTCAAGGCTAGTGCTCTACCACTTGAGTCACAGCGCCACTTCTGGCTTTTTTCTTTTTGCTTATGTGGTGCTGAGGAATCGAACCCAGGGCCTCATGCATGCAAGGCAAGCGCTCTACCACTGAGCCACCTTCCCAGCTCCAGCCACTTATATTTTTAACTTAAAACTATTTATATGAACTTTCTGAACTTTCAGTTTCCTCAGCTGGGAAAATCAGGATTGAAATGTTCATCTCTAAAGTTTCAGAGACTCCAAAGTACTAAACTGGATTAAGAATGGCTAGCTTCTGGAGCAGAGTAGGGTGGAGCTGAGGATCCAGGTGACTGTCCCCTTGGAAGACGTCCTCTGGCCCTCTGGGGCTCAGCAACACTCTTTCCCAACTCTCTTTTTCTTTCATCTTCATGACAGCCTGGGGGCAGAGGTCAGGAAAGGAAAAAATTTCTAGAGACGCACAAACTGACCCAGAGAAGTAGTGACTCACCGTGTGTGCCTGTCTGGTCTAGCCCTCTTCTAAGCCAGCTCTGAACCTAGTTACCAGACTGGCCTTGTTTCCCCAGCTTTCTGGACATCCTACACTGCGATCCTATCAGGTCATCTACTGTTCCTGCTGGAGTGTTTTCCTACTGGAAATATGCCCCAAGCTATCAACTGGCATTCTTCGTTTTCCTTCTCTGAATGCCAGAGTTGAACTTACTGTGTGGAATGCAGTGGCTCATGCCTGTAATCCCAGCTTCTCAAGAGGCTGAGATTTGAGAATTGTAGTTCAAAGCCAGCCCAGGCAGAAAAGTTCATGATACTCTTATCTTCGGAAATGGCACTGTGGCTCAAGTGGTAGAGCACTTGCCTTGAGCTGAAGAGCTGAGGGATAGCGCCCAGGCCCAGAGTTCAAGCCCCATAACCACCACCACCAAAAAAAAAAAAGTAAATGAGAGACTCTTATCTTCAATTAGCCACCAAAAAGCCAGAAGAGGAGCTATGGCTGAAATGGTAGAATGACAACAAAAAAGGTAAGGGACAGTATTCAGGCCCCAGAACTAGTAGACACATGCACGCGCACACACACACACACACACACACACACACACACACACACACACACACACACACACACACACACACACACACACACACACACACAAGCTGAATTTAATTTCAAGGTGCAGCCCAAATGCTGTCTCCTCCTTTGGTCCAGCAGACATGTGGCTTTTTTTTGTGCACTTGCTAGTGCCTGGCTATTACTTTTCCTAGTGCTTCAAGTTCATTGTGCCCAGTGATAGCAATCATTCTCTCCCGTCTGTGGGTAACTTCAGAGCTAAAAGCCCAACTTCATCTTTTCCTGCTATGACCTTGGAAAGGTACTTGATGTTTCCTGGGTTTTGAAATAGAGAAGAATGAAGCAAATTCCCCAGCCCCATGCCCCTAGTACCTGCTTGGAGTCGGTCAGGCCCCTGGGCGGCTCATCTGATGAGATCAGGAAGCTACGGGCTGCTCAAGTCTCTCCTTTTCCCCAAATGCTTTAAACCAGCCTGGGGAAATCACATTGTTGTGGACCTCAAAGTCAGCTACACCTTGGAGTTTCTGGGAGTTGGATACATCATCAGAATCCCTTAAGGAGCTTGCTAAGAATGCAGATTCTTGGTCTGTACTATAGACCCTGTGAATCAGATTTCTAGGGGTGAAGCCCAGGAATGTACGTGTGTGTGTGTGTGTGTGTGTGTGTGTGTAACAGGTTTTCCAGGAAAATGGAAGAGGAAGAGGAGGGGAAGGAGGCAGCAGCACGCTGCTGTCTAGGGCAAGGACATGCTAGCCATGCCCTCCCTTTGTGTAGGTGGTTTGGGAGGTAACAGTGTCACCATCTTCTCCTAGCACTGGTGAAGGGTTAGATTGGGGCTTGTGAGCAGCCAGGCTCTGAACCAAATTCCCCTCTGGCTCTCCAGGCATGGGCAAAGTCCCTGGCCCAGCCTGGGTACTCAGCAAATATTTGTTGAACCAACTGAACTCCCTGGGACCAGCTCAGACAGGAGATCCAAAAGCCAGCTTGCTGGGTTCCTAGCTAGTGCCTGCTCCTCCCTCTGTCTGGGTGTGTCCACACAGAGCCAATGAGAACTGCTTGAATGGCAGTGGGCGGGGATATGTAAGAGAGGTGTGGAAAACCCTTGGTCCTCAGCCCCAGGAGCCATGCCCTCAAGAGAAGCTGGGGCAGGGATAAGAGTCTAGGGGGTGTCCTTCCTCCAACAAAATAGAGGACACCAATGAGCCAAAGATTACCCTGCGGAGGCCAGGCACTCTGCCTCAGAATCCACCCAAGGCCCCTCCCTGTAGGTGCACATTAAAATATCCCTTGCCCAGCACTGTAGCTCATGCCTGCAACTCAGCTCCTCAGAGGCTAAGATCAGAGGATCATGGTTTGAAGCCAGCCTATGCAGAAAAGTCCACGAGACTCCATATACAATTAGCATCAAAAAAGCCAGGCTGGAAGCACGGTTCAATGGTAGAGTGCCAGTGGTGAGCAAACAAGCTGAGTGAGCTTGTGGTCCTGAGTTCAAGCCATGATACCAGCAAGAAGAAGGAAGTGGAGAAGGAGGAAGAAGAGGAGGAGAGGGAGAAAGAGAAGGAGAAAAAAAAGAGGAGGCAGAAGAGAAAGAGAAGGAAGAATAGGAGGAGGAAGTGGAGGAGGAAGAAGAGGAAAAGGAACAGGAGGAGGAACGGGAAGAAGGAAGAGGAACAGGAGGAGGAACAGGAAGAGAAGAAGAGGAATTGGAGGAGGCGGTGCAGCATAGACTCTGGATGTGAGTGGTGCTGAGCCTTGGTATTTCTGAAAAGTAACACAGGTGGCTACGGAATGACTAGAGTGGAAAACTACCTTGCTCCCCCCCCCCCACACACACCCCTCTTCCTCTTCCTCTGCCTGCCAACACTTGCAGTCTGGTGTTGCTCAGAAGTTCAACAGGAAGCACAGCTCATAATTATCAAGCTCCTTCTGTGCAGGCCACACACTGATGAGTGTACACGGTACTGATTCCAGGCCACCAAGTATGCAGGAAGACACTGTCCCTTAGCTTTTTTGCCCAAGGCTGGTGCTCTACCACTTGAACTGCACCCCCACTCATGAATGTTTGCTGATTTATTGGAGATAAGAATTTTATGGACTTTTCTGACCAGGCTGGTTTCTAACCACCATCCTCAGATCTCAGCCTCCTGAGTAGCTAGGAGTATAGGCATGAGTACCAGCTCCTGACAAGAAGGCCAGTTTTAGATCCTAAAACATAGAAGCATCCAGAGATGGATGTATAAAGTAGGTGGACATGAGGGCATTTGTGTGTTGTCCACTGTTGGGGGCAGAATGGATTGGAGGGGAAGTAGAGGCAGTCTCCCAGGGGACTGGGGGGTGAAGGCCACCTGAACTTGGCCAGAGGAAGGACATGGACCCGTTCAGAGAGACAGAGGACGTGGCACAGAGAGGACTTGGTGATTTATGGGGCAAGAGGCAGAGCAGGGATGCTCAGCTCAGGGACTGAAGTATATCTCCCCAGAGTCACATGGTGATGAGCTAACCAAAAGACCTCAGAGTGTGACTGTATTTGGAGACAGGGCCTGTAAAGAGGTGTTTTGATTATGCTGAGGCAAGTAGTAGACTAACCCAAGCTGACTGGTGTCCTTCTGAGTAGAAGAAATGTGTGCACTCGGGCATACATGTGCGCACCCATACACAGGGAGAAGGCAGCCATCTTCGAGACAAGAGGCCTCAAGAGACACCAACTCCCGCAGTGG